>NW_023330274.1:0-22526 GCF_011100685.1 Canis lupus familiaris
GACAACCTGAAATCTGGCATTGTGATGCCCCCAGATATGGTTTCTTTTTTAAAATTCCCCTGGCTATTCGGGGTCTTTTCTGATTCCACACAAATCTTAAAATAATTTGTTCTAACTCTCTGAAGAAAGTCCATGGTATTTTGATAGGGATTGCATTAAATGTGTATATTGCCCTGGGTAACATTGACATTTTCACAATATTAATTCTGCCAATCCATGAGCATGGAATATTTTTCCATCTCTTGTGTCTTCCTCAATTTCTTTCAGAAGTGTTCTATAGTTTTGAGGGTATAGATCCTTTACATCTTTGGTTAGGTTTATTCCTAGGTATCTTATGCTTTTGGGTGCAATTGTAAATGGGATTGACTCCTTAATTTCTCTTTCTTCAGTCTCATTGTTAGTGTATAGAAATGCCACTGACTTCTGGGCATTGATTTTGTATCCTGCCACGCTACCGAATTGCTGTATGAGTTCTAGCAATCTTGGGGTGGAGACTTTTGGGTTTTCTATGTAGAGTATCATGTCATCGGCGAAGAGGGAGAGTTTGACTTCTTCTTTGCCAATTGAATGCCTTTAATGTCTTTTTGTTGTCTGATTGCTGAGGCTAGGACTTCCAGTACTATGTTGAATAGCAGTGGTGAGAGTGGACATCCCTGTCTTGTTCCTGCTCTTAGGGGAAAGGCTCCCAGTGCTTCCCCATTGAGAATGATATTTGCTGTGGGCTTTTCATAGATGGCTTTTAAGATGTCGAGGAATGTTCCCTCTATCCCTACACTCTGAAGAGTTTTGATCAGGAATGGATGCTGTATTTTGTCAAATGCTTTCTCTGCATCCAATGAGAGGATCATATGGTTCTTGGTTTTTCTCTTGCTGATATGATGAATCACATTGATTGTTTTACGGGTGTTGAACCAGCCTTGTGTCCCAGGGATAAATCCTACTTGGTCATAGTGAATAATTTTCTTAATGTACTGTTGGATCCTATTGGCCAGTATCTTGTTGAGAATTTTTGCATCCATATTCATCAGGGATATTGGTCTGTAATTCTCCTTTTTGGTGGGGTCTTTGTCTGGTTTTGGAATTAAGGTGATGCTGGCCTCATAGAACAAATTTGGAAGTACTCCATCTCTTTCTATCTTTCCAAACAGCTTTAGGAGAATAGGTATGGTTTCTTCTTTAAACGTTTGATAAAATTCCCCTGGGAAGCCATCTGGCCCTGGACTCTTGTGTCTTGGGAGGTTTTTGATGACTGCTTCAATTTCCTCCCTGGTTATTGGCCTGTTCAGGTTTTCTATTTCTTCCTGTTCCAGTTTTGGTAGTTTGTGGCTTTCCAGGAATGCGTCCATTTCTTCTAGATTGCCTAATTTATTGGCGTATAGCTGTTCATAATATGTTTTTAAAATCGTTTGTATTTCCTTGGTGTTGGTAGTGATCTTTCCTTTCTCATTCATGATTTTACTAATTTGAGTCTTCTCTCTCTTCTTTTTAATAAGGCTGGCTAATGGTTTATCTATCTTATTAATTCTTTCAAAGAACCAACTCCTGGTTCTGTTGATCTGTTCCACAGTTCTTCTGGTCTCGATTTCGTTGAGTTCTGCTCGAATCTTTATTAACTCTCTTCTTCTCTTGGGTGTAGGATCTATTTGCTGTTTTTTCTCTAGCTCCTTTATGTGTAAGGTTAGCTTTTGTATTTGAGTTCTTTCCAGTTTTTGAATGGATGGTTGTATTGCGATGTATTTCCCCTTAGGACTGCTTTTGCTGCATCCCAAAGATTTTGAACGGTTGTATCTTCATTCTCATTAGTTTCCATGAATCTTTTTAATTCTTCCTTAATTTCCTGGTTGACCCTTTTATCTTTTAGCAGGATGGTCCTTAACCTCCACGTGTTTGAGGTCCTTCCAAACTTCTTGTTGTGATTTAGTTCTAATTTCAAGGCATTATGGTCTGAGAATATGCAGGGGACAATCCCAACCTTTTGGTATCGGTTCAGACCCGATTTGTGACCCAATATGTGGTCTATTCTGGAGAAAGTTCCATGTGCACTTGAGAAGAATGTGTATTCAGTTGAGTTTGGATGTAAAGTTCTGTAGAGATCTGTGAAATCCATCTGGTCCAGTGTATCATTTAAAGTTCTCGTTTCTTTGGAGATGTTGTGCTTAGAAGACCTATCGAGTATAGAAAGAGCTAGATTGAAGTCACCAAGTATAAGTGTATTATTATCTAAGTATTTCTTCACTTTGGTTAATAATTGATTTATATATTTGGCAGCTCCCACATTTGGGGCATATATATTGAGGATTGTTAAGTCCTCTTGTTGAATAGATCCTTTAAGTATGATATAGTGTCCCTCTTCATCTCTCACTACAGTCTTTGGGGTAAATTTTAGTTTATCTGATATAAGGATGGCTACCCCTGCTTTCTTTTGAGGACCATTTGAATGGTAAATGGTTCTCCAACCTTTTATTTTCAGGCTGTAGGTGTCCTTCTGTCTAAAATGAGTCTCTTGTAGACAGCAAATAGATGGGTCCTGCTTTTTTATCCAGTCTGAAACCCTGCGCCTTTTGATGGGGTCATTAAGCCCGTTCACATTCAGAGTTACTATTGAGAGATATGAGTTTAGTGTCATCATGATATCTATTCAGTCCTTGTATTTGTGGACTGTTCCACTGAACTTCTTCTTAAAGGGGAATTTTAAGAGTCCCCCTTAAAATTTCTTGCAGAGCTGGTTTGGAGGTCACATATTCTTTTAGTTGCTGCCTGTCTTGGAAGCTCTTTATCTCTCCTTCCATTTTGAATGAGAGCCTTGCTGGATAAAGTATTCTTGGTTGCATGTTCTTCTCATTTAGGACCCTGAATATATCCTGCCAGCCCTTTCTGGCCTGCCAGGTCTCTGTGGAGAGGTCTGCTGTTACCCTAATACTCCTCCCCATAAAAGTCAGGGATTTCTTGTCTCTTGCTGCTTTAAGGATCTTCTCTTTATCTTTGGAATTTGCAAGGTTCACTATTAAATGTCGAGGTGTTGAACGGTTTTTATTGATTTTAGGGGGGGATCTCTCTATTTCCTGGATCTGGATGCCTGTTTCCCTTCCCAGATTAGGAAAGTTTTCAGCTAGAATTTGTTCAAATACATATTCTGGCCCTCTGTCCTTTTCGGCGCCCTCGGGAACCCCAATTAAACGTAGGTTTTTCTTTCTCAGGCTGTCGTTTATTTCCCTTAATCTATCTTCATGGTCTTTTAATTGTTTGTCTCTTTTTTCCTCAGTTTCCCTCTTTGCTATCAACTTGTCTTCTATGTCACTCACTCGTTCTTCCACCTCGTTAACCCTCGTCGTTAGGACTTCTAGTTTGGATTGCATCTCATTCAATTGATTTTTAATTTCTGCCTGATTAGCTCTAAATTCTGCAGTCATGAAGTCTCTTGAGTCCTTTATGCTTTTTTCTAGAGCCACCAGTAGCTGTATAATAGTGCTTCTGAATTGGCTTTCTGACATTGAATTGTAATCCAGATTTTGTAACTCTGTGGGAGAGAGGACTGTTTCTGATTCTTTCTTTTGAGGTGAGGTTTTCCTTCTAGTCATTTTGCTCAGTGCAGAGTGGCCAAAAGCAAGTTGTATTGGGAAAAAGAGAAAAAGAGAGGAGACAAAGAAGGAAAGAAAAGAGAAAGAGAAAAAAAAGGGAAGAAAAAAAACGAAAAAAAAAAGAAGAAAAAGAGAAAGAAAAAGAAAGAAAGGAGAAAAAAGGGGGGTGGGGGAAGGAAACAAATCAAAAAGCAAAAAAAAAAAAAAAAAAAAAAAAAGAACCACAGGGGAGTATCTTCTGATTCTGTGTACTTTAAGTCCCTTGGCTTCTCCTGGAAGTTGTCCGTCTAGCTGGTGTTCTGGGGGAGGGGCCTGCTGTGCTGATTTTCAGGTGTTAGCAGTTGGGGGAGCTGCTGTGCCCCCTCCTGGTGCAGGGCTCAGTGGGGGTTGTTTACCCCGTGAGGCCGCAGGAGGAACAGCCCCAGTGGCGGGGCAGCTCTGGAAACCTGGATTCAGCTCCGGCAGGAACTCCGTCTGCAGGGCCTGGAGGCTCCGGGGCGGGGCCGCTGATCTGCTCAGCTGGGGCAGGAGCGTCCTCGCTGTCCTGGGCCCTCCCGGCCTCTGCCTGTCCCGGGGGAGGCGGGATCCTGGGCTGTGTCCCGGCGCCCTGTGCTCCGGAGCCTGCGCTGGTGGATTCGCGCTCCCGGGCCGCGCAGCCCCCTCCGCGGAGCCGCCGCCCGAGCCCCTCCGAGCTGCTCCTGGAACCGCGCAGCCCCCTCCGCACGGAGCCTCTTCCTCTGCCCGAGCCCCTCCGAGCTGCTCCCGCCCCGCAGCCCCCTCCGCGGAGCCCCCCCGAGCCCCTCCGAGCTGCTCCGGGTCCGCTGTGCGCGCTGCAGCCCTTAGGGAGCTCGGCGCACTCTCCTGGGCGCGCAGTTGCTGTTACTGTCCCAGGGAGCCCGAGGGCATCCCCGCCCTCCTGGGTCCTGCTCCAACTCCCCGCGAGCCCCTTTCCCCCGGGAAGGTCGGTGCAGCTCCTGCGTCTCCGGGACGGGGCTCTCCTGTCCTGGGGACACTCGCCCCGGCCTCAGCCCTGCTCCTCGCGGGGCCCCTCCCCCTTGGAGCCCTTTGTTCCTTTACTTCTTTTTCCCCGTCTTCCTACCTTGATAGAAGCGCGAACTCTTCTCACTGTTGCATTCCAGCTGGTCTCTCTTTAAATCTCAGGCCGAATTGATAGATTTTCAGGATAATTTGAAGGTTTTCTAGGTAATTTGGTGGAGACAGGTGATTTGGGGACCCTACTCTTCCGCCATCTTGCCCCTCCCCCCAGGTTAAGCATTTTTTCGTAAACCTATTATCTAGGGGCAATTCTAAAAAACAAATCTAAATTTTCTCATTGCCAGTTCAGTACTTTCTGCAGTTGGACGTGTCAATGACTTTTGTGAAAGTTGGTATGAATTTAGTGCTTACTGTCTATCTACACCCCCAGTAGCCATCAGCACACTTCACATAAAGCCAGTGGTGTGCTAGAACCAGCTCAGAAATTTTGTAAATCAGTTGTAGAAACAGCTTTAAATCAGGTATGGTAAGAGTATTTTCACTACAGAAGTTGGTAAACACCACAAATTTGGGTTCACCCTACCAAAATAAAAGATCTGACTGTTAAACATTTATCAGCAAACCAGTGGAAATAACTCAGTAATTCAATGATGATGAATATCCACTCTGTTCAGTAATCAATTCTTCTTCTTTGAACATATCATCCAAGATTAAATCTAAACTGTATTGCCGATTATAGAAAATTCCACAGAATTGATGGAGTCTGAGGAAAATCATGTTATTTTTAGAATAAATGAGAACAATCAACTTTATGTTTGTAGTGAAAAATAAAGTCTATCTACATACTTCATATTAAAATTTATTGATTTGCAAAGAGCAGTATTTTCAAGGTTGTAATAGGGTGTGTGTTTGTTAACCTCAGTTTTTTTTAGCCGAATTCGCATTTTATCTTTACTCAGATGTGGATAATGTTTCCCCCACTATAGAAGTCCACCACAATATTTTCATGCTGGGTTTTGGAGCGCTCAATCCTTCTCCTGGGAATTTCCAGCCCTCAGCATATACCTAATAAAAATGTAGGCATTCTACTAACACAACTATTTCAGATACTATCATGAAATATTGAAGTGATCATTTAGGCAGCATTTGGACCTGGGAGGAAGGTAGTTGACCTCAGATTTGGATGACAGTTGCACAGAAAGATTTGGACACTCTGCCTGAAATAATCTGCGTGTTCTTTCATACTGTTGGATGATCTGTCGATTTGTTTTTATAAATGCTGCAGCATGTGTTCTTTCAGCTGAAAGAATGAGAAAGGAATGAAATTAGCATTTATTAAGCTTCCAATATTAGCGGGTACTTTACATGTAATAGTTACTTAATCCTTATTACAGCCCTGAGAAGTACTCCCATCATCATTTTACATGTGTAGCTAGGAAAAGTTAAGTAACTTATGCAAAGTTATGCAACTAGTATGTGAAATAAGGAAAACTAAGAGCAATGAACGATGGGAGGATAGGAATGGGGAGTACATAGGGGATGAATTAGTGTTTAGTGCAGCAAAAATGCATGTGTGTAAATGTGTCTGTATCTGTGTCACCAAAATTTTCCTCTTTTTTAAAAAAGATTTTTATCCACCCATTCATTTGAGAGAGAGAGAGAGCACGAGAGGGGCAGAGAGGGGAAAAGGAGAGAGAGAGAATCTCAAGTAGACTCTGTCCCGAGCAGGGAACCCGATACAGGGCTTGATCTCATGACCCTGAGATCATGACCTGAGCTGAAATCAAGAGGCAGATGCTTAACCAACTGAGCCACCCAGGAACCCCTAAAATTTGTCCTTTTTGAATCCTTACATATTACACGACTGTATTAGACACATATTTGACCCTTGCATGCTGTATTTTGTTTAAACCTGACAGCAACCCTAGTTGGTATGTTACACTTATTAGTACCAGTTTAGAAACAAGGTCATTGAGTGTAGAAAGGCTAAGTAACTTGCCCCAAATCACACAGCAAATAATTTAAGGATTTAATATTTAAATCCACATCTGTCTATCCCCATGCTATTTACAAGATATAAATCCAAATAGGGACAATGTGCTTCATGATGATTTTGCTTTATTTATTTACTCGTGAGTTGTTTGTCCCTCTCCCCACCCCAAAGTAGCAAATTAGGAACCACACCCATGTTACTGATTGGTGTAATCCCAATGCACAGCACAATGCCTGGATCATTGTGGGCCTGCAATATGTAATGTTTGAATAAATGTGTGGACCATGAGAATATAATCAAGTTAGACCACCAGCAGCATTTCTTTCTGATATAATGAGACTGCAATATTGGACTGGATCAGAGGTTGGTAAATCCTACTGAGAGTCAAAAGACTTGACATATTTGGCTATTGTGCATGGACAGGCAAATGAAAGATGTCCAACAGTATGCAGCCAGCTCCAAAACCCCATGAGAAGACCCTGGCAACAGTGGGACCCTGGCTATAAACCACACGGTCTCTCCCCAGAGAGAGGAGCATGACGTGGGGAGATTTGGTGGCTTGTCATCTGTTTCTTTTATTGGCTGTATGACCTTTGCTTGTGGAAATGAAGACAAGACAGTCTCCTGGTAGCATTGATTCTGCAAACTAAGCATCCTGTGCAACACGACAATGTCTGGACCAGATATGTGAATAGTTATCACTGGGCAAGGAGGAATGAAATCAGAAAGAGAGAGAGGAAAGAGAGATAGAGACATTTACTGAATTATTATGGCACACCAGACACTATTAAGTTAGTTCATTTACTATTCACATCAGACCCATAATGCACATATTATCTCCATTCCACTTATGGATACTCAGGTTCAAGGAATAACTTTAGCACATTGTTACCAAGTGGTGGAGTTGGGTTCAAATGCAGGACAATCTGGCTCCATATGATAGAAGAAATACTTATTATTTGTAAGCACTCTTGGTGGGAGAGACTGGATACTCAGCTCACACTTAAGGTTCATGATAATATTGCAATGTAAAAGTTGAAACCCCTCTTTTATGGTAAGAAATTTGAAATGCAAAGGGCTTACCAAGCTTTGTCAAAGTCACAATGGTAGGTGATGCTCCCAGGATTTGAAAACTGGTATCTCTGACTCCAAAGCTTATGTCCTTCTCCCTGCCATACTCCCATTCTTGCATACAATCTATTGCAACAGGCAGATTGTTGGGGCTCCCGGGTGGCTCAGTCGATTAAGTGGCTGATTTTTTATTTTGGCTCAGGTCATGATCTCAGGGTCATGGGACTGACCATGTTAGGCTCTGAGATCAGGGCAAAATCTGCTTGAGATTCTCTCTCTCCCTCCCCCTGCTCACGCTAAACTAAATAAATCTTAAAAAAATAAAATAGGCAAATTGTCTTTAAGACCAGAGTTATCCTTTCTGAAATTCTAAATACTTAGAGCAAACTCGAACTCTTAAAAACCAATGCCCCAGCCATGAGTGTGACCTCAAAGCTTTCCTTTTATTATATCATAATTTTCTCCATAACCATACTTTCTTAAGTTCCAGATCTGATGAGTGAAAAAAAGATTAAAGCCATTTAGGAAGATGCTATGGCATATAAGAAGAGAACAACCTCTTTTTTCACACTGTAATTTAAAAAAAATCCCTGTCATTTTAGAAATAACAAGAAAATAAGAATTACAAAGCTTAACCCACACAGGATGTTAGATAGGAATTTGGAACACGTGTAATGGATGTATGCAGACCTACATGGTGGACAAGAACTGTTCTCCATGGTATTTATTCTCAGAAACACGCTAAGCACACTTCTATACTTGGCAAGCCGAATTACAAAGATGTTAGTACTTCTGTACAATGCCCACCCTGGGCCCCACACCAAATCCTAAGTGTTTTCCACACTTCATTTCATTTACCACTCACAACAACCCTAGGACAAAACTGATACTTAACAAAGTTAGCCTCTTCCTTCCACAGCTGACAGGTGGGACAACTGGGATTTTTTTTTTTTATATTCATCTTTTTTTTATTGGTGTTCAATTTACTAACATACAGTATAACACCCAGTGCCCGTCACCCATTCACTCCCACCCCCCGCCCTCCTCCCCTTCTACCACCCCTAGTTCGTTTCCCAGAGTTAGCAGTCTTTACGTTCTGTCTCCCTTTCTGATATTTCCCACACATTTCTTCTCCCTTCCCTTATTTTCCCTTTCACTATTATTTATATTCCCCAAATGAATGAGAACATATAATGTTTGTCCTTCTCCGACTGACTTACTTCACTCAGCATAATACCCTCCAGTTCCATCCACGTTGAAGCAAATGGTGGGTATTTGTCATTTCTAATAGCTGAGTAATATTCCATTGTATACATAAACCACATCTTCTTTATCCATTCATCTTTCGTTGGACACCGAGGCTCCTTCCACAGTTTGGCTATAGTGGCCATTGCTGCTAGAAACATTGGGGTGCAGGTGTCCCGGCGTTTCATTGCATTTGTATCTTTGGGGTAAATCCCCAACAGTGCAATTGCTGGGTCGTAGGGCAGGTATATTTTTAACTGTTTGAGGAACCTCCACACAGTTTTCCAGAGTGGCTGCACCAGTTCACATTCCCACCAACAGTGTATGAGGGTTCCCTTTTCTCCGCATCCTCTCCAACATTTGTTGTTTCCTGCCTTGTTAATTTTCCCCATTCTCACTGGTGTGAGGTGGTATCTCATTGTAGTTTTGATTTGTATTTCCCTGATGGCAAGTGATGCAGAGCATTTTCTCATATGCATGTTGGCCATGTCTATGTCTTCCTCTGTGAGATTTCTGTTCATGTCTTATGCCCATTTCATGATTGGATTGTTTGTTTCTTTGGTGTTGAGTTTAATAAGTTCTTTATAGATCTTGGAAACTAGCCCTTTATCTGATATGTCATTTGCAAATATCTTCTCCCATTCTGTAGGTTGTCTTTGAGTTTTGTTGACTGTATCCTTTGCTGTGCAAAAGCTTCTTATCTTGATGAAGTCCCAATAGTTCATTTTTGCTTTTGTTTCTTTTGCCTTTGTGGATGTATCTTGCAAGATGTTACTATGGCCGAGTTCAAAAAGGGTGTTGCCTGTGTTCTTCTCTAGGATTTTGATGGAATCTTGTCTCACATTTAGATCTTTCATCCATTTTGAGTTTATCTTTGTGTATGGTGCAAGAGAGTGGTCTAGTTTCATTCTTCTGCATGTGGATGTCCAATTTTCCCAGCACCATTTATTGAAGAGACTGTCTTTCTTCCAATGGATAGTCTTTCCTCCTTTATCGAATATTAGTTGCCCATAAAGTTCAGGGTCCACTTCTGGATTCTCTATTCTGTTCCACTGATCTATGTGTCTGTTTTTGTGCCAGTACCACACTGTCTTGATGACCACAGCTTTGTAGTACAACCTGAAATCTGGCATTGTGATGCCCCCAGATATGGTTTTCTTTTTTAAAATTCCCCTGGCTATTCGGGGTCTTTTCTGATTCCACACAAATCTTAAAATAATTTGTTCTAACTCTCTGAAGAAAGTCCATGGTATTTTGATAGGGATTGCATTAAATGTGTATATTGCCCTGGGTAACATTGACATTTTCACAATATTAATTCTGCCAATCCATGAGCATGGAATATTTTTCCATCTCTTTGTGTCTTCCTCAATTTCTTTCAGAAGTGTTCTATAGTTTTGAGGGTATAGATCCTTTACATCTTTGGTGAGGTTTATTCCTAGGTATCTTATGCTTTTGGGTGCAATTGTAAATGGGATTGACTCCTTAATTTCTCTTTCTTCAGTCTCATTGTTAGTGTATAGAAATGCCACTGACTTCTGGGCATTGATTTTGTATCCTGCCACGCTACCGAATTGCTGTATGAGTTCTAGCAATCTTGGGGTGGAGACTTTTGGGTTTTCTATGTAGAGTATCATGTCATCGGCGAAGAGAGAGAGTTTGACTTCTTCTTTGCCAATTTGAATGCCTTTAATGTCTTTTTGTTGTCTGATTGCTGAGGCTAGGACTTCCAGTACTATGTTGAATAGCAGTGGTGAGAGTGGACATCCCTGTCTTGTTCCTGATCTTAGGGGAAAGGCTCCCAGTGCTTCCCCATTGAGAATGATATTTGCTGTGGGCTTTTCATAGATGGCTTTTAAGATGTCGAGGAATGTTCCCTCTATCCCTACACTCTGAAGAGTTTTAATCAGGAATGGATGCTGTATTTTGTCAAATGCTTTCTCTGCATCCAATGAGAGGATCATATGGTTCTTGGTTTTTCTCTTGCTGATATGATGAATCACATTGATTGTTTTACGGGTGTTGAACCAGCCTTGTGTCCCAGGGATAAATCCTACTTGGTCATGGTGAATAATTTTCTTAATGTACTGTTGGATCCTATTGGCCAGTATCTTGTTGAGAATTTTTGCATCCATGTTCATCAGGGATATTGGTCTGTAATTCTCCTTTTTGGCGGGGTCTTTGTCTGGCTTTGGAATTAAGGTGATGCTGGCTTCATAGAACGAATTTGGAAGTACTCCATCTCTTTCTATCTTTCCAAACAGCTTTAGGAGAATAGGTATGATTTCTTTTTTAAACGTTTGATAAAATTCTCCTGGGAAGCCATCTGGCCCTGGACTCTTGTGTCTTGGGAGGTTTTTGATGACTGCTTCAATTTCCTCCCTGGTTATTGGCCTGTTCAGGTTTTCTATTTCTTCCTGTTCCAGTTTTGGTAGTTTGTGGCTTTCCAGGAATGCGTCCATTTCTTCTAGATTGCCTAATTTATTGGCGTATAGCTGTTCATAATATGTTTTTAAAATCGTTTGTATTTCCTTGGTGTTGGTAGTGATCTCTCCTTTCTCATTCATGATTTTATTAATTTGAGTCTTCTCTCTCTTCTTTTTAATAAGGCTGGCTAATGGTTTATCTATCTTATTAATTCTTTCAAAGAACCAACTCCTGGTTCTGTTGATCTGTTCCACAGTTCTTCTGGTCTCGATTTCGTTGAGTTCTGCTCGAATCTTTATTAACTCCCTTCTTCTCTTGGGTGTAGGATCTATTTGCTGTTTTTTCTCTAGCTCCTTTATGTGTAAGGTTAGCTTTTGTATTTGAGTTCTTTCCAGTTTTTGAATGGATGCTTGTATTGCGATGTATTTCCCCCTTAGGACTGCTTTTGCTGCATCCCAAAGATTTTGAACGGTTGTATCTTCATTCTCATTAGTTTCCATGAATCTTTTTAATTTTTCCTTAATTTCCTGGTTGACCCTTTTATCTTTTAGCAGGATGGTCCTTAACCTCCATGTGTTTGAGGTCCTTCCAAACTTCTTGTTGTGATTTAGTTCTAATTTCAAGGCATTATGGTCTGAGAATATGCAGGGGACAATCCCAACCTTTTGGTATCGGTTCAGACCCGATTTGTGACCCAATATGTGGTCTATTCTGGAGAAAGTTCCATGTGCACTTGAGAAGAATGTGTATTCAGTTGAGTTTGGATGTAAAGTTCTGTAGAGATCTGTGAAATCCATCTGGTCCAGTGTATCATTTAAAGTTCTCGTTTCTTTGGAGATGTTGTGCTTAGAAGACCTATCGAGTATAGAAAGAGCTAGATTGAAGTCACCAAGTATAAGTGTATTATTATCTAAGTATTTCTTCACTTTGGTTAATAATTGATTTATATATTTGGCAGCTCCCACATTTGGGGCATATATATTGAGGATTGTTAAGTCCTCTTGTTGAATAGATCCTTTAAGTATGATATAGTGTCCCTCTTCATCTCTCACTACAGTCTTTGGGGTAAATTTTAGTTTATCTGATATAAGGATGGCTACCCCTGCTTTCTTTTGAGGACCATTTGAATGGTAAATGGTTCTCCAACCTTTTATTTTCAGGCTGTAGGTGTCCTTCTGTCTAAAATGAGTCTCTTGTAGACAGCAAATAGATGGGTCCTGCTTTTTTATCCAGTCTGAAACCCTGCGCCTTTTGATGGGGTCATTAAGCCCGTTCACATTCAGAGTTACTATTGAGAGATATGAGTTTAGTGTCATCATGATATCTATTCAGTCTTTGTTTTTGTGGACTGTTCCACTGAACTTCTTCTTAAAGGGGAATTTTAAGAGTCTCCCTTAAAATTTCTTGCAGAGCTGGTTTGGAGGTCACATATTCTTTTAGTTGCTGCCTGTCTTGGAAGCTCTTTATCTCTCCTTCCATTTTGAATGAGAGCCTTGCTGGATAAAGTATTCTTGGTTGCATGTTCTTCTCATTTAGGACCCTGAATATATCCTGCCAGCCCTTTCTGGCCTGCCAGGTCTCTGTGGAGAGGTCTGCTGTTACCCTAATACTCCTCCCCATAAAAGTCAGGGATTTCTTGTCTCTTGCTGCTTTAAGGATCTTCTCCTTATCTTTGGAATTTGCAAGCTTCACAATTAAATGTCGAGGTATTGAACGGTTTTTATTGATTTTAGGGGGGGATCTCTCTATTTCCTGGATCTGAATGCCTGTTTCCCTTCCCAGATTAGGAAAGTTTTCAGCTAGAATTTGTTCAAATACATATTCTGGCCCTCTGTCCCTTTTGGCGCCCTCGGGAACCCCAATTAAACGTAGGTTTTTCTTCCTCAGGCTGTCGTTTATTTCCCTTAATCTATCTTCATGGTCTTTTAATTGTTTGTCTCTTTTTTCCTCAGTTTCCCTCTTTGCTATCAACTTGTCTTCTAGGTCACTCACTCGTTCTTCCACCTCGTTAACCCTCGTCGTTAGGACTTCTAGTTTGGATTGCATCTCATTCAATTGATTTTTAATTTCTGCCTGATTAGCTCTAAATTCTGTAGTCATGAAGTCTCTTGAGTCCTTTATACTTTTTTCTAGAGCCACCAGTAGCTGTATAATAGTGCTTCTGAATTGGCTTTCTGACATTGAATTGTAATCCAGATTTTGTAACTCTGTGGGAGAGAGGACTGTTTCTGATTCTTTCTTTTGAGGTGTGGTTTTCCTTCTAGTCATTTTGCTCAGTGCAGAGTGGCCAAAAGCAAGTTGTATTGGGAAAAAGAGAAAAAGAGAGGAGAGAAAGAAGGAAAGAAAAGAGAAAGAGAAAAAAACAGGGAAGAAAAAGAAAAAAAAAAAAAAGAAAAAAAAAAAAGAAGAAAAAGAGAAAGAAAAAGAAAGGAGAAAAAAAGGGGGTGGGGGAAGGAAACAAATCAAAAAGCAAAACAAAATAAAAACAAAAACAAAAACAAAAACAAACAAACAAAAAAAGAACCACCGGGGAGTATCTTCTGATTCTGTGTACTTTAAGTCCCTTGGCTTCTCCTGGAAGTTGTCCGTCTAGCTGGTGTTCTGGGGGAGGGGCCTGCTGTGCTGATTTTCAGGTGTTAGCAGTTGGGGGAGCTGCTGTGCCCCCTCCTGGTGCAGGGCTCAGTGGGGGTTGTTTACCCCGTGAGGCCGCAGGAGGAACAGCCCCAGTGGCGGGGCAGCTCTGGAAACCTGGATTCAGCTCCGGCAGGAACTCCGTCTGCAGGGCCTGGAGGCTCCGGGGCGGGGCTGCTGATCTGCTCAGCTGGGGCAGGAGCGTCCTCGCTGTCCTGGGCCCTCCCGGCCTCTGCCTGTCCCGGGGGAGGCCGGATCCTGGGCTGTGTCCCGGCGCCCTGTGCTCCGGAGCCTGCGCTGGTGGATTCGCGCTCCCGGGCCGCGCAACCCCCTCCGCGGAGCCGCCGCCCGAGCCCCTCCGAGCTGCTCCTGGAACCGCGCAGGCCCCTCTGCACGGAGCCTCTTTCTCTGCCCGAGCCCCTCCGAGCTGCTCCCGGGGCCGCGCAGCCCCCTCCGCGGAGCCGCCCCCGAGCCCCCCGAGCTGCTCCGGGTCCCGCCGTGCGCGCTGCAGCCCTTAGGGAGCTCGGCGCACTCCCCGGGGCGCGCAGTTGCTGTTACTGTCCCCGGGAGCCCGAGGGCATCCCCGCCCTCCTGGGTCCTGCTCCAACTCCCCGCGAGCCCCTTTCCCCCGGGAAGGTCGGTGCAGCTCCTGCGTCTCCGGGACGGGGCTCTCCTGTCCTGGGGACACTCGCCCCGGCCTCAGCCCGGCTCCTCGCGGGGCCCCTCCCCCTTGGAAGCCTTTGTTCCTTTACTTCTTTTTCCCCGTCTTCCTACCTTGATAGAAGCGCGAACTCTTCTCACTGTTGCATTCCAGCTGGTCTCTCTTTAAATCTCAGGCCGAATTCATAGATTTTCAGGATAATTTGAAGGTTTTCTAGGTAGTTTGGTGGAGACAGGTGATTTGGGGACCCTACTCTTCCGCCATCTTGCTCCTCCGGACTCGACAACTGGGTTTTGAACTTGAGTCTGCCTGACATGAAAGCTCTGCACTCAAAATGCATACACCTACCTCAACCAGTCACCTAAGGATTATTCAGATATTTGTTCTCCTCGGCTCTCTGATCTGTTGGTTTAGCTAGTAAGAGCAGAATGAGTATATTCTTGAGTGAGACAGAGACAGGCTATCCGCTGTGTGCATTTAGCAAGCCATTTCCCTCTGCTGGACTTCCACCCCCTCGTGCATAAAATGGGGGAATTTCCCAAGAAATTATGAGAGTCTTCCTCAAGGAGATTTGCTTGGAGGCACCAAGGTGAAGTAAAATATGTGTCCAATTTCCGACACCTGTGAATGAGCCCTCACCTGGCTCTGCCACCTTCTAGCTGTGTGACTCTGGACAAGAGAGAGCATGACTCTGCGCCTTCATTTTCTCACCTTTAAAACAGAAAGGAAAAGACCTCAACAGTGAATTACTGCGATCTTAATGAAAAAACATGTTGAAATGGTGCAGCAAATCTGACCAATCCATGCAGCGCTTGCAGAAGCCTGGAATTGCAAAGAATAAGGGAGACAGAGGCAAACCCTTGAATCACATCATGCAGACCATTGGCACATTAGATGTAACCAGCCTCTTCCCTCTGGTTTTATTTCTGCTTTCTTGAAAAAGTAGAAGGAACAGAAATAAATGTAGGAACAACAATGTGGCTTGCATTAGGAGAAAGAAGCCCTGGTGCAAGAGGAGGAGGAGAGGCTCCATTCGTTCCTTCCTTTTGCCCCCAGCTAAGTCCCACCCCCCTCAGACTAAGTGTGCATATTAGCTAAAAAAAAACGGTAGCTGGGAATCTACCAACCACCAGACCCTGTGCTTAGTGGGAACCCAGACACAGCTCCTGCCCTGACCTCAAGGTCCAGCTGGTAGAGATGGGGATATGAGCAAAACAAGTTTTCATCTGAGTGCACTGTGAACAAGTGTTCATGTAGAGAGAGGACACCTGCATGTAGCCCATACTTGAGGGCCCCCCAGGTTCAATGGCATGTAAACTGAGAGAAGGTGTATTTCCTCAAATCAAAAATGCAAGACCATTGAGCCTTTGGCCTGAGAACCAGGTGAATGGCTATGAGAGGCTTGCATGGCTGGGTGTCTCTCTGGGTGTTTCAGGGTCCGGGAAAACTATAGAAGTAATGTGATATCATCAGGTGTGTGTGTGTGTGTGTGTGTGTGTGTGTGTTGTGTGTTCACACAAACACACATGTGAATATGAGAGCAAAGTCAAGTGTATGAGGTGTATCTGGTAATAATTTTCTACTGGGAGACCTCCGCTGCTCTGGGCTCTCACCCTTATCCGCTCGGGTCACCTGTCTTCTCAGACGATCTATCCCCCTGTACTTGGCTACTTTCTGCTCCTGAAGATTGGTTTCCCTGACCCTGTTTCTGGAAAACCCTTATTCATTAATCTGTGCACATGAGCTTATTTGCTTCGGCACACATTTCCAGGATCCCTGTTCTCCCACCCACGGCCAGTTTTACTACAGCTTTCTCACGCCTCCTTTTCAAAGACCTTTTGGGTCCCTTCGTTTCCTCAAACAACTTCATACCAGGGCTGAAATGGATGAAGATTCGTCAAGAGGAAAGGTCAGTGGTTAATAGGCACAGCTGGAAAGGTTACATTAAACACAGTCTTTTATATGAATCCCTGGGCAGCTTTAGGAAATGAAAAATACAGCCTAAGAGAGAAACGGTCATGAATCTCATGTAGAGTCTGCCTCATGCAGAAGATACCCCAAAACTGCGTTCAAAATGATAGCCTCTTCTCTACAGGTTAGACCAAAATCACAGTATTTAATTACACACACACAAACACATATGTGTAACATGTACATATTTCATTCCAGTTAATTAGTAATGCACACATGAGGTTTAAATATACATATGTACACATGTATATTTCATGTTTATTAAAGTAACATGTGTACAAGGTTTAAATGGATGCACGCATGCACAGTTGAGAACAGTGAGCAAATGTTCTTCCCCACACACTTTACCCCCTCCAGTTCCACACAGAAAAGCACCTTCTATTACTTTAGCTTTCTCTGTATTTTTTTCCCTAATAGTCAGTTAGCTTAAAAATGCCTCTGCTCTTATTATCATTTTGAGATATGTTCAGTTGACTTTAGTGCTCTAGGATGCTTTTACCACCTTCTCTTCCTCCTTCCTTTGCTAGGTGTCAGATACCCCCTGCCTTCCCTGGCCCCCTTCCCATTTTCCCTCGCAGATGTGTCTCTAATTATATTCTTGCCTCTGGAATTGCGTTCTGGCATCCACTTCTCAGAAGACCTGGATTATCTTTGTCACTTCCGAAAATCCTTCTGTGGCTGCCACAGGATGAAGTCCAGATTCCAGCAGAGCATCCCCAGCCCTGTAAGATCTATTACCAGCCAGAGCCGGCTTCAAGGACATCCCTTCCCACACCCAGCTGGGTACTCCACTGATGGGGACTCTCTCCTGCCTACTCAGTGTTTTATACATGCCACTTCTCTTTCTCATTTCTGGAACTCCTCCCTCTTCTGTCACCCACCAGGAAAACTACTCATTATTCGAGAATCTGCTCAATCACACTCTCCCATCCCACATGTGCAGGATGGGGATGAGGCTGCCTTCACTCTCTCTATGTTCACTGTAGCCAGACCAGAGTGGAGATGGCTCTCTGTTTTGTGCTCGACTTCCTACTCAGACTAATGGTTTAGAAGGCAGGCAGCATCCCTCATAATGCCTCCTACTCTGTCAATTGGGAATGAAGTAACAAGGCTGTCATGAAGAGGGAGATCTAGATTTCTATCCTGGCTCCACCACTTAATTGGTTGCTTGACCTTCACTTTTGAAGCCTATTTCCTTCTCTATCAAGAACACCAAGGAGGCCATTAGACCTACTACAAAGAATATCATGGTTATTCTTGATGTGGAGATTCCCACATATCCCCAAACTCTGAAGTTGGATGCAATGTGCAAATAAATGGAACTTAGATTTCCCCCTTGAAGGGGAGGAGAGTGAGTGTATTATGTATGGTAGAAGGCAGATGAACCAAATATTTGGTGGTCAAAGGAAGAACTGTGGTCCTTATTAGTTCAACCCCTCCAAATATTTCTGGGTCTCCTTTTTTGCCAAGCCATTGGTAGGATTGCACTTCCTTCATCCCTGGAAGGTAGTCCGGCCATGTCATCTGCTTTGGTCAATGGAATGTGATCAGAAATGATGTTTCTGCCTTCTGGGCAGAAGCATTAAGAACTAGTGTGCAACTCACCAGCTCATTCTCGTTCTGCAACTGGTGATACTACCGATAGTGGCAGCTGCTCCATGAGTCTGTTTTCTAGAGTGAGAATATGAGAGAACAGGGCTAGGGCTAACCCCCGATGGGCTTGTTTATTGGTGAGAAATACATCTTTATTGTTTCCAGTCACTGGAACTGTAGGGCTATTTGTTATGTGTAGTAGAAAGAATTCTAGATGGCCCCCATAAACCTTGTGCGTGGATGTTACTCCCATGATTGTGCTATCTTACACAGCAGAAGGGATTTTCCAGGTGCAATTAACACTAGTAGGTGGTTCAGAGGGAGATTATCTGGGCGGATCTGGTCTAACCACACGGAGTCCTTGAAAAGCAGTTTTCTCTGCCCTGGTGGCAGAAGGAGCCAGAGAGATGTGAAGCACAAGGGAGATGTGGTGAGGAGGAGGTCCTCTGCTGCAAGATGGAGGGGCCACATGGTAAGACCTGAGAATAGCCTCTTGTTGCCCAGAGAGACTCCAGGCCAACACCAGTAAGGAATTGGATTATGCCTTCAATTTGAACAAACTTGGAAGTTAATTCTTCCCCAGCCCCCTCTAGGAGCCCCACCTGGCTGACACTTTGGTTTATGCGTATGAGACCTTAAACAGAGAACAGAGGCTTGACCAGATCTCTGACCTACAAAACTGTGAACTAGTATATGGATGAGCTTTAAGTGAAAACGAATACATGATGGCACCATAGCCCAGCTCAACCAGACTGACACGATTCAGATTTGTGGTGGGGATCATTCCACTGTGACATTTTTGAAGGCAGAAATTGTTCTTCCTCAAAGCCTTTGTTTCTCCAGAGCATAGAAAAGTATCTGACTCATGATTTTTATCAGACTGAGAAAACAAGATTGATGTGATGTCTGTAGCAAAGTACCTGACGTGTACTTAATAAAAAGGTTTTTTTAAAATCATGTTATAATTATCACTCGTGCAAACTAAAAAGTCTAGCACAGCTCTGAGACTGTTAGAGATGATCACTTTTTTCTCTATCCCTTCCAAATCACGTAGGAACATTTGAATAAATAAAAAGGCTGCATCCTGGGGAGTCCTAGACCACTTGTGTTTTCACCTCTTCAAGAAAGAAGCTTTCCCTGAATCCTCAGATGAGGTGGGAGTCTTCTTGTTACATTTGTTCAAAGAACTCTCTACTTCTGTTTCAAAGAAATTTTCTCAACTATAATTAGATAATTTGTATAATTGATTGCTTAAAACCTGGTTACTTTCTTTGAGGACAGAGACCATGCTTGGTTGATTGGAGTTGTTTCTCTATGACCTCACATAGCTTCTGGGATGCAAAATTCCAACAGAAAGCAGAAGCAAGGCATGAGGAAACAGAGCCAATCTTCAGTAATGTAAATGCTATACAGGGCAGGTCTTATCGTTCCAAGTATACAGATACAGATAGAAGAACACCTACCAGTATGCTAGGGACATGACACAAGGTTGTCATCCTCTAAAGGGGATCTGGCAAAAGCTAATTGTGTTTCTGGAGCTCCAATCTAAATAGCTGAGGCTCAGGGAGGTTGAAAGACAAGCAAGGAAAGTCTAGGCAGTAAATTCCAACCTTTGGATTGAGCTGACACAGTGAGACTTATAGGGACCCGGTTGGGACCAGGCAGGCTTTCAGGCCAACTCACTGCAGAGAGAACAGTGTCAAATCTAGTTGACAATTTGGCCCTAGCACCACAGAAGATAATTGCTATAGGATCGGGGGATTGGGTATGGGACTGGAGAAGGGAATTAATTTGAAGACCCATAAGATGATAACTTTAGAATACACATATCTGTGCTTGGAATGGTTGAAGTACTTGACATATGTTGTCACAATTTACTTGCAGAGCAACTCCTAGGATAATTGTTAATATGGTCTCCATTTTAGAGATGAGAACGTGAAGCACAGATTCTCAAGGTCATAAGGCCAACTGGTATTGAAACATGGCAGTCGGGGGCACCTGGATGGCTCAGTGGTTGAGCATCTGCCTTTGGCTCAGTTTGTCATCCCAGGGTCCTGGGATCAAGTCCCTCATCTGGCTCCCTGCAGGGAGCCGCCTATGTCTCTGCCTGTCTGTCTGTGTCTCTCATGAATAAATAAATAAAATCTTAAAAACAAAAACAAAAACAAAAAACATGGCAGTCTGAGCTCTGAGCCCATACTCCTAACATTATGCAGTGTGAAGTGGTAAAAGGGAATGCGTATGTACATTGGGGGCCATAAATAGTTTAAATCTGACCCTACTCTTTTGCAGCTGGGCCAACTGGAACAAGTTTATTAACCTCTCTGAGCTTCATGTCCTTTTTTACAAAGTAGGTACAATTAGACTTGCCTTCAGAAGCGGTGATGGGATTATATGATGATAATCATGACGAGTGTCAGAGTAGCATTTTAAGATGTATTCCATCCCCCCTTTACCTTTGGCCTCTTTTGCAACATATGTGACCCCAAGGAAAGCTTTTCTCAGCTGTGAAGGGCCTCAAAACTTGCCCCAGCTGGGTCGGGCAGAGAAAGAGAAAGGTAAGAGAATCCAACTTGCCTACCTTACTATTTCTGTTCCTGTTTGCTCGCTGCTGAATGAAGATAATAGTGCTTAGCTCACAGGGTTTTTATGAAGATCAAATGAAGTCATTTTTGTGAGAGTGCTCTAGAAATGCAATGTAAGAGTATGTCAGATATTATTATTCATTCCATTCTGTCTCATTCAACAGAATAAAGGCAGGAAGAATCCCAAAGCCTAAGCATTGTTAGGAGACAGATTTGTGTTTTCAATGTTCTTCTTGGAAATTCTAAAAGTACTTTTAGCCTGAATGAGTATTGAAGAGATTTCAATTTCCCTTTAAATTCAGAGGTGCCAAAACCCTGTGATTTAGGCTCCCAGAAAACACTGTTGGATCTGTCCGCCTCTTCTCAGTTTTAATGAAGTACTGATACTTAGCTCAAGGTGATGAAATAATGTCCTCCATCACAGTTAAGCTTTATAGCAAGAGAGGCACCCTTCCCTATTGAGAAGCCATGATGGATTGAAGGCCCAAGTTCATTAGCGTAGTTTCCAAGGCGCTTCAAGCCAGGTCTGAGACTTCTTCTGTCTCCATCCCTCTGCTCTCCTCCTCCAGCTTCCAGTCTGATCTGCTTGCCACTCGATGAACACATCATTACATTATACTTTTCCCTCCATCTACAATGCTTTACCCCACCAGCTTCCCACCACCGCACATACACTGTATTTGTTCTGAAATCTTACCTTTTAGAAGGAACTCAAACACCTCCTGTACTAGAAAGTATCTCTTTTCTGTCAACCAAAATTTATGTCTTTCTCCAGTCTATTTCTCTGAAGTCACTTATGTATCCATTTATCTGTCCCTCCTTCCCTCCATCCCTCTCTCCTTCCCTCCTGTCCGGCAGAGAAAACACAGGCGAGAGGGCGAAGCAGGCTCCAGGCACAGCGGAGGAGCCCGACGTGGGATTTGATCCTGGGTTCCCAGATCCCGCCTGGGCCAAGGCAGGTGCTAACACGCGTTGCACCACCAGGGATTCCCTCTTTTACCTCTTTATCTATAGTATTGTCAGTCTGAAAATCAGATAATCAATATCCCTATGTGCCAGAATGCTTGGTAGATTGATTATAACACTGCAGAGAAAAATACTCAGCCATGTCTAAACATTATGCTCAATAAGCATTAGTTAGTATTGAATGTAACAAAACATGTGCATGAGATTAGGCTTAGAGTGTGGCCTCCAAAATTGATTTATTTCTGAATTGTCATCGTCAGCACCTTTTGCCAAAAAAGAAAATATCTTCCCTCTTCCTAAAACATCACAATGTATCTATCTATCATCTCATTTTCGATGGCCAGCATTCCTCAGGTCTAAGAATGACAACAGCTATGGTTTATGCCTTCAATCGATTTCCAGAACTGAAGAGGTAGGAAGCCACATATGCTTATAAAGTATACTTTAACTTTATACAAGGATAAAGCATGTGACAGTAAAAAATTGCTGCAGTCAGGTACCCCATATGAAAATTTCCTTAATCACTTTCAACACAAATACAGTATGGTATCACCTACAATCTGAGGTCTTCTTTGAAATGCCCTTGAAAAAACAAAAACTTTTTCCATCCTCAACTGTCACCATTACCATCTACTCTCTGTACCATAATATTTTGAAATTTTTCAATCTTAAATAAGGGCATTTTGAAGACAAAAACCTTGTGTTTTTGTATCTAGTGTTTGTTTGTTGTTTTTTTTTGTTACCCTTTTTTCAGGACTTTAAGGGTTTGGGATAGTGCCTAGAATGTCAGACACTCCATAATGGAGGAT
>NW_023330275.1:0-20384 GCF_011100685.1 Canis lupus familiaris
GTTTCCAAAATCTAATAAAGAACTTGTCGGACTCAACACCCCAAAAATAAATAATCTAGTTAAATGGGCAGAAGACATGAATAGACATTTTTCCAAAGACATAAGATGTCCAACAGACACTTAAGTGCTCAGCATCACTCATTATCAGGGAAATGCAAATCTAAGGACAATGAGATATCACGACACATCAGTGAGAATGGCTAAAATTAACAACTCAGGAAACAACAGGTGTGGCAAGGATGTAGAGAAATGGCTACCCTCTTACGTTGTTAGTGGGAATGAATGCAAACTGGTGCAGCCACTCTGGAAAAACAGTATGGAGTTTCCTCAAAAAGTTAAAAAATAGAACTACACCTACCTACAACCAAACAATTGCATGACTAGGTATTTATCCAAGGCGTACAAAAATACAGATTCAAAGGGGCACATGTGCCTTAATCTTAGATAATGGCAGTATTATCTACAATAGCCAAATTATGGAAACAGCCCAAATGTCCATTTGGGTTGAATAAATAAAGAAGATGTGAGATTATATATATAGATATAGATATATTCCATTATATGTATAATGGAATATTATTCAGATAAAAAAAGAAATCTTGCCATTTGCAGTGACGTGCATGTAGCTAGAGTGTATTATGCTAGTGTAAGTAATGAAAATATCAGTCAGAGAAATACAAACACCATATGATTTCACTCATACATGAAATTTAAGCAACAAATAAATGATCATAAGGGGAAAAAGAGAGGCAAACCAAGAAACAGATTCTTAACTGTAGGGAAAAACTGATGGTCACTGGAGAGGAGTGGGGGTGGGTTAAATAGGTTTTGAGGATTAAGGAATACAATTATGATGAGCACAGGATGTTTAATGGAAGTTTTGAATAACTAAAATGTACACTTGAAACTGAACATAGAAATTGTCAGAGTGGATCAAAAACAAGACCCCAGGATGCCTGGGTGGCTCAGTGGTTAAGCGTCTGCCTTGGACTCAGGGCATGATCCTGGAGTTCTGGGATTAAGTCCCACATGGGGCTTCTCACAAGGGAGCCTGCTTCTCCCTCTGCCCATGTCTGTCATGAATAAAAACAAAAACAAAAACACACATACACACACAAAAAAAACCCCAAGACCTTACTAATGTGTAGTCTGCAAGAAATTTACTTTAAACATAAAAACGTATAAATTAGGGGCACCTCTATGGCTCAGTTGGTTAAGCCTCCAACTCTCAATCTCAGCTCAGGTCTTGATCTCAGGGTTGCGAGTTCAAGCCCCACATTGGGTTCCACGCTGGGCATGGAGCCTACATACATGTAATATATGTACCATGCTATAACCAATCAAAGAAAACAGAAATAGCAAAATTAATTTCAGACAATTAGACTTCATAGCAAGTGTTATCAGGAATAAAGAGAGGCATTACATAGTGATAAGGGGGCCAATTCTCCAAGCAGACATGGCAATCTTTAACATGTATGTGTCTAAGAACACAGTGTCAAAATACATGAGAAAGACTGATAGAACAGCATGGATAAATATTGAATCCACCGTTATCATTGATTATTTTAACACTAGTCTATCAGAAATAGAGGCAGAAAATCACTAAGGACGTGGCTGACCTCAACAATACCATTAGCCAAATATAATTGGCATCTATAGACTGCTTTCTCCTACCAGAGCAGAATACAGATTCTTCTCAAGCTCACACAGAACATTCACCAAGATAGACCACATTCTTGATCATAAAACACACCTTAACAAATTTAAAAGAAAAGAAATCATATGAAGTCTGCTTTGAGACTATAATGAAATTAAACTAGAAATCAATAATAGATAACTGAAAAATCCCAAAATATGTGGAGATTAAAAAACACACTTCTAATTATCAAAGAAATCTCAAGATAAACTATATATATATATAATAAAACTAAGTGAAAATGTAACACAATTTGTCAAAACCTGTGGGATACAGAAAAAGCAGATCTTATTAGAAAATTTTATGGCACTAAATGCATATATTAGACAATAAGGAAGATCTAAAAATCAATAATACAAGTGTCCATCTTAGTAAACTAGACAAAGAAAAGCAAATTAAATCTAAAGTAAGCATTGGAAAAGGAAGGAGATAGATATAGATCTTTTGATATGTAGATGATAGATCTATAGACATATCACATATCAAGATCTAGATAGATGATAGATAAATAAATAGATAACTGGATAGATAACAGGTAGACGGTACATACATACATGATAGAGATAGAGTTCTAGAAAGATATAGATCTATCTCTAGATACAGATGTAAATATATCATATAAATATGTCACATATATAGTGATAAATAAATGATAGATAGATGATACATGCATACACCTATGATAGAGATGAAGGGCTCTTGGGGGTCCATCTGTCATGAGCACGCTATGAAGGCGAGTAATGTCTTTCTACAACGTCAGCTTTATTCACGCATAAAGCAAAGTTAAGTCACAATTATAAAGCAGGTTCAGGATTCCAACCTCAATGACAAAAAGCTTCTTACACACAAAAGCAGGACAGAAGACAAGCCACACAACAAACAAGATAACAGAAGGGTGCAGGAAGTTAATGAACCAAACACAAAGTCAGTCTGTGGGCACCCAGTTGAGATAAGGCCTTAGTCTGGTCTGGGCCAGCTCTTGGCATTTACTGCGTCCAACGTTCATGCAACAAAGGATCTCAGTTCTGTTTGGAGATCAACTGGTCAGAGCCTTCAGCGGCAGTTGCCTTTTTGAAGTGGTCAGACATAGAGGGGTCAGGTCTAAAGACTCTGATACTTTGCTGCCAAAATACTTCCCTTTTTAAAGGTATTTAATGAGTTTTGGGTCTCTGCAGACCTCCTCTGGTTCTGCTTGTTATCAGTTCTGGGGTGTCAGCTGATGCTGGTCCTGGTGATATCTCCTAGGTGCAATACCTTAACTGCTTGCATCATTGCTTGACACAGGCCCTTGCTTGACAAAGGTTCCTGCGTGACATGAGAGAGTCCATTTTGCTCTCTACACTCAGATTTGTTGGGGAACTGGGAATAGAAGTTAGGATGACAGAGTTAAGAGAAGACACAATCAATGGGACAAGTGGAGCCAGTCATCATACTCTTGAACCATAGTCCATGTAATGCTGAGATACCATGTTTGGAGTGAGGGAGCTCCCTGTCCCTTGATATGAGGGTAAACCCATCAGGCTCCTACTAGAGTTGGAGGCTGGACTGGCACTGACCCTCCTGTGCCCCCATTACCCTAATTGTGATCAGTCATTCTCAATAAATCATTTAATTCCACTCTTACTAGGTAGGTTCACCCAAAATGTATCATTCATTCTCTTCATTTTAATACATATAGAGTTTCCACACACAGAATGCTAATCTAGAAAGAGGCTCTTTTCAGTTACAGTAGCTATTAGCCATATGTGACTAGTGCTTCTGAGGACCTGGTATTTTATTTTCTTTTAATTACTTTAAACTTGGAGAGGAGGGGCAAGACGGCGGAAGAGTAGGGTCCCCAAATCACCTGTCCCCACCAAATTACCTACATAACCTTCAAATCATCCTGAAAATCTACGAAATCGGCCTGAGATTTAAAGAGAGACCAGCTGGAACGCTACAGTGAGAAGAGTTCGCGCTTCTATCAAGGTAGGAAGACGGGGAAAAAGAAATAAAGAAACAAAAGGCCTCCAAGGGGGAGGGGCCCCGCGAGGAGCCGGGCTGAGGCCGGAGCAAGTGTCCCCAGGACAGGAGAGCCCCGTCCCGGAGAAGCAGGAGCTGCAGCAACCTCCCGGGCGGAAAGGGGCTCGCAGGGAGTTGGAGCAGGACCCAGGAGGGCGGGGATGCCCTGGGGCTCCCGGGGACACTAACAGACACCTGCGCCCGGGAGAGTGCGCCGAGCTCCCTAAGGGCTGCAGCGGCACGGCGGGACCCGGAGCAGCTCGGAGGGAGGAGGGGGGGGGGGGGAAGGGGGGCTCGGGCGGGGGGAGGGGCTGCGGAGGGGGGGGCTGGGGCGGGAACAGCTCGGGGGGCTCGGGGGCGGCTCCGCGGAGGGGGCTGCGGGGCGGGAGCGAATCCAACAGCGCAGGCCCGGAGCCAGGGCGCCGGGACACAGCCCAGGATCCGGCCTCCCCCGGGACAGGCAGAGGCCGGGAGGGCCCAGGACAGCGAGGACGCTCCTGCCCCAGCTGAGCACATCAGCGGCCCCCCGGAGCCTCCAGGCCCTGCAGACGGAGAGCTCCGGAGTTCCTACGGGGGCTGATCCAGGGCTCCAGATCTGCCCCGCCACTGGGTGTTCCTCCTGGGGCCTCAGGGGTAAACAACCCCCACTGAGCCCTGCACCAGGCAGGGGCAGCAGCTCCCCCAAGTGCTAACACCTGAAAATCAGCACAACAGGCCCCTCCCCCAGAAGACCAGCTAGAGGACAAGTTCCAGGGGAAGTCAAGGGACTTAAAGTACACAGAATCAGAAGATACTCCCCGGTTTTTTGGTTTTTGTTTGTTGTTTGTTTTTTGTTTGTTTTGTTTTGTTTTTTTTTTTGCTTTTTGATTTGTTTGCTTCCCCCACCCTTTTTTCCTTTCTTTCTTTTTCTTTCTCTTTTTCTTTTTTTTTTTTTCTTTTTTCTTTTTCTCTTTTCTTTCCTTCTTTCCTCCTCTCTTTTTCCCTTTTCCCAATACAACTTGCTTTTGGCCACTCTGCACTGAGCAAAATGACTAGAAGGAAAACCTCACCTCAAAAGAAAGAATCAGAAACAGTCCTCTCTCCCACAGAGTTACAAAATCTGGATTACAATTCAATGTCAGAAAGCCAATTCAGAAGCACTATTATACAGCTACTGGTGGCTCTAGAAAAAAGCATAAAGGACTCAAGAGACTTCATGACTGCAGAATTTAGAGCAATCAGGCAGAAATTAAAAATCAATTGAATGAGATGCAATCCAAACTAGAAGTCCTAACGACGAGGGTTAAGGTGGAAGAACGAGTGAGTGACATAGAAGACAAGTTGATGGCAAAGAGGGAAACTGAGGAAAAAAGAGACAAACAATTAAAAGACCATGAAGATAGATTAAGGGAAATAAACGACAGCCTGAGGAAGAAAAACCTACGTTTAATTGGGGTTCCCGAGGGCGCCGAAAGGGACAGAGGGCCAGAATATGTATTTGAACAAATCTAGCTGAAAACTTTCCTAATCTGGGAAGGGAAACAGGCATTCAGATCCAGGAAATAGAGAGATCCCCCCTAAAATCAATAAAAACCGTTCAACACCTCGACATTTAATAGTGAAGCTTGCAAATTCCAAAGATAAAGAGAGATCCTTAAAGCAGCAAGAGACAAGAAATCCCTGACTTTTATGGGGAGGAGTATTAGGGTAACAGCAGACCTCTCCACAGAGACCTGGCAGGCCAGAAAGGGCTGGCAGGATATATTCAGGGTCCTAAATGAGAAGAACATGCAACCAAGAATACTTTATCCAGCAAGGCTCTCATTCAAAATGGAAGGAGAGATAAAGAGCTTCCAAGACAGGCAGCAACTAAAAGAATATGTGACCTCCAAACCAGCTCTGCAAGAAATTTTAAGGGGGACTCTTAAAATTCCCCTTTAAGAAGAAGTTCAGTGGAACAATCCACAAAAACAAGGACTGAATAGATATCATGATGACACTAAACTCATATCTTCAATAGTAACTCTGAACGTGAACGGGCTTAATGACCCCATCAAAAGGCCAGGGTTTCAGACTGGATAAAAAAGCAGGACCCATCTATTTGCTGTCTACAAGAGACTCATTTTAGACAGAAGGACACCTACAGCCTGAAAATAAAAGGTTGGAGAACCATTTACCATTAAATGGTCCTCAAAAGAAAGCAGGGGTAGCCATCCTTATATCAGATAAACTAAAATTTAC
This sequence comes from Canis lupus familiaris, assembly GCF_011100685.1. Classification (NCBI taxonomy): domain Eukaryota; kingdom Metazoa; phylum Chordata; class Mammalia; order Carnivora; family Canidae; genus Canis; species Canis lupus. The sequence continues at coordinate 5,918 of NW_023330275.1, forward strand.
CCCAAAGACTGTAGTGAGAGATGAAGAGGGACACTATCTCATACTTAAAGGATCTATCCAACAGAGGACTTAACAATCCTCAATATATATGCCCGAATGTGGGAGCTGCCAAATTTAAATCAATTAATAACCAAAGTGAAGAAATACTTAGATAATAATACACTTATACTTGGTGACTTCAATCTAGCTCTTTCTCTGATAGGTCTTCTAAGCACAACATCTCCAAAGAAACGAGAGCTTTAAATGATACACTGGACCAGATGGATTTCACAGATATCTACAGAACTTTACATCCAAACTCAACTGAATACACATTCTTCTCAAGTGCACATGGAACTTTCTCCAGAATAGACCACATACGGGTCACAAATCGGGTCTGAACCGATACCAAAAGATTGGGATCGTCCCCTGCATATTCTCAGACCATAATGCCTTGAAATTAGAACTAAATCACAACAAGAAGTTTGGAAGGACCTCAAACACGTGGAGGTTAAGGACCATCCTGCTAAAAGATGAAAGGGTCAACCAGGAAATTAAGGTAGAATTAAAAAGATTCATGGAGGAATCCCTGGGTGGCCCAGCGGTTTAGCACCTGCATTTGGCCCAGGGCGCGATCCTGGAGACCCAGGATTGAATCCCACGTCGGGCTCCCAGTGCATGGAGCCTGCTTCTCCCTCTGCCTATGTCTCTGCCTCTCTCTCTCTCTCTCTCTCTTTCTCTGACTATCATAAATAAATAAAAAATTTTTTTAAAGTTAAAAAAAAAAATTCATGGAAACTAATGAGAATGAAGATACAACCGTTCAAAATCTTTGGGATGCAGCAAAAGCAGTCCTAAGGGGGAAATACATCGCAATACAAGCATCCATTCAAAAACTGGAAAGAACTCAAATACAAAAGCTAATCTTACACCTAAAGGAGCTAGAGACAAAACAGCAAATAGATCCTACACCCATCAGAAGAAGAGAGTTAATTAAGATTCGAGAAGAACTCAACGAAATCGAGACCAGAAGAACTGTGGAAAGATCAACAGAACCAGGAGTTGGTTCTTTGAAAGAATTAATAAGATAGATAAACCATTAGCCAGCCTTATTAAAAATAAGAGAGAGAAGACTCAAATTAATAAAATCATGAATGAGAAAGGAGAGATCACTACCAACACCAAAGAAATACAAACGATTTTAAAAATATTATGAACAGCTATACGCCAATAAATTAGGCAATCTAGAAGAAATGGACGCATTCCTGGAAAGCCACAAACTACCAAAACTGGAACAGGAAGAAATAGAAAACCCGAACAGGCCAATAACCAGGGAGGAAATTGAAGCAGTCATCAAAAACCTCCCAAGACACAAGAGTCGGCCAGATGGCTTCCCAGGGGAATTCTATCAAACATTTAAAGAAGAAATCATACCTATTCTACTAAGCTGTTTGGAAAGATAGAAAGAGATGGAGTACTTCCAAATTCATTCTATGAGTCCAGCATCACCTTAATTCCAAAACCAGACAAAAACCCCACCAAAAAGGAGAATTACAGAGCAATATCCCTGATGAACATGGATGCAAAAATTCTCAACAAGATACGAGCCAATAGGATCCAACAGCACATTAAGAAAATTATTCACCATGACTAAGTAGGACTTATTCCTGGGACACAAGGCTGGTTCAACACTTGTAAAACAATCAGTGTGATTCATCATATCAGCAAGAGAAAAACCAAGAACCATATGATCCGGGATCCCTGGGTGGCGCAGCGGTTTGACACCTGCCTTTGGCCCTGGGCGCGATCCTTGAGACCCGGGATCGAATCCCACGTCGGGCTCCCAGTGCATGGAGCCTGCTTCTCCTTCTGCCTATGTCTCTGCCTCTCTCTCTCTCTGTGTGTGACTATCATAAATTAAAAAAAAAAAAGAACCATATGATCCTCTCATTGGATGCAGAGAAAGCATTTGACAAAATACAGCATCCATTCCTGATCAAAACTCTTCAGAGTGTAGGGATAGAGGGAACATTCCTCGACATCTTAAAAGCCATCTATGAAAAGCCCACAGCAAATATCATTCTCAAAGGGGAAGCACTGGGAGCCTTTCCCCTAAGATCAGGAACAAGACAGGGATGTCCACTCTCACCACTGCTATTCAACATAGTACTGGAAGTCCTAGCCTCAGCAATCAGATAACGAAAAGACATTAAAGGCATTCAAATTAGCAAAGAAGTCAAACTCTCCCTCTTCGCCGATGACATGATACTCTACATAGAAAACCCAAAAGCCTCCATCCCCAGATTGCTAGAACTCATACAGCAATTTGGTAGCGTGGCAGGATACAAATCAATGCCCAGAAATCAATGGCATTTCTATACACTAACAATGAGACTGAAGAAAGAGAAATTAAGGAGTCAATCCCATTTACAATTGCACCCAAAAGCATAAGATACCTAGGAATAAACCTAACCAAAGAGGTAAAGGATCTATACCCTAAAAACTATAGAACACTTCTGAAAGAAATTGAGGAAGACACAAAGAGATGGAGAAAAAATATTCCATGCTCATGGATTGGCAGAATTAATATTGTGAAAATGTCAATGTTACCCGGGGCAATTTACACGTTTAATGCAATCCCTATCAAAATACCATGGACTTTCTTCAGAGAGTTAGAACAAATTATTTTAAGATTTGTGTGGAATCACAAAAGACTCCAAATAGCCAGGGGAATTTTAAAAAAAAAACCATATCTGGGGGCATCACAATGCCAGATTTCAGGTTGTACTACAAAGCTGTGGTCATCAAGACAGTGTGGTATGGGCACAGAAACAGACCCATAGATCAATGGAACAGAATAGAGAATCCAGAAGTGGGCCCTCAACTTTATGGTCAACTAATATTCGATAAAGGAGGAAAGACTATCCACTGGAAGAAAGACAGTCTCTTCAATAAATGGTGCTGGGAAAATTGGACAACCACATGCAGAAGAATGAAACTAGACCACTCTCTTTCACCATACACAAAGATAAACTCAAAATGGATGAAAGATCTAAATGTGAGACAAGAATCCATCAAAATCCTAGAGGAGAACACAGGCTTTTTGAACTCTTGGGGTTCAAGAACAACCTTTTTGATGAACCTTTTTTGAACTCGGCCACAGTAACTTCTTGCAAGATACATCCACGAAGGCAAAAGAAACAAAAGCAAAAATGAAGTATTGGACTTCATCAAGATAAGAAGCTTTTGCACAGCAAAGGATACAGTCAACAAAACTCAAAGACAACCTACAGAATGGGAGAAGATACTTGCAAATGACGTATCAGATAAAAGGCTAGTTTCCAAGATCTATAAAGAACTTCTTAAACTCAGCACCAAAGAAACCAACAATCCAATCATGAAATGGGCCAAAGACATGAACAGAAATCTCACAGAGGAAGACATAGACATGGCCAACATGCACATGAGAAAATGCTCTGCATCACTTGCCATCAGGGAAACACAAATCAAAACCACAATGAGATACCACCTCACACCAGTGAGAATGGGGAAAATTAACAAGGCAGGAAACCACAAATGTTGGAGAGGATGCGGAGAAAGGGGAACCCTCTCACACTGTTGGTGGGAATGTGAAGTGGTGCAGCCACTCTGGAAAAGTGTGTGGAGGTTCCTCAAAGAGTTAAAAATAGATCTGCCTTATGACCCAGCAACTGCACTGCTGGGGATTTACCCCAAAGATACAGATGCAATGAAATGCTGGGACACCTGCACCCCAATGTTTCTAGCAGCAATGTCCACAGTAGCCAAACTGTGGAAGGAGCCTCGGTGTCCATCGAAAGATAATGGATAAAGAAGATGTGGTTTATGTATACAATGGAATATTCCTCAGCCATTAGAAACGACAAATACCCACCATTTGCTTCGATGTGGATGGAACTGGAGGGTGTTATGCTGAGTGAAGTAAGTCAATCGGAGAAGGACAAACATTATATGGTCTCATTCATTTGGGGAATATAAATAATAGTGAAAGGGAATAGAAGGGAAGGAGAAGAAATGGGTAGGAAATACCTGAAAAGGAGACAGAACATGAAGACTCCTAACTCTGGGAAATGAACTAAGGGTGGTGGAAGGGGAGATGGGTGGGGGGTGGGGGTGAATGGGTGGCGGGCACTGAGGGGGCACTTTACGGGATGAGCACTGGGTGTTATTCTGTATGTTGACAAATTGAACACCAATAAAAAATAAATTTATTATTTTTTAAAAAGTCCTTTAAAGATCTTGGATACTGGCCCTTTATCTGACGGGTCATTTGCACATATCTTCTCCCATTCTGGAGGTTGTCTTTTAGTTTTGTTGAGTGTTTCTTTTGCTGTGCGGAAGATTCTCATCTTGATGAAGTCCCAATAATTCATTTTTGATTTTGTTTCTCTTGCCTTCATGGATATATCTTGCAAGAAGTTGCTGTGGCCAAGTTCAAGAAGGGTGTTGCCTGTGTTCTCTCCTAGGATTTTGTTGGAATCTTGTCTCCCATTTAGATCTTTCATCCATTTTGAGTTTATCTTTGTGTATGGTGTGAGAGAATGGCCCAGTTTCATTCTTCTGCATGTGGATGTCCAATGTTCCCAGCACCATTTATTGAAGAGACTATTTTCCAGTGGATACTCTTTCCTGCTTTGTCGAATATTAGTTGACCATAGAGTTAAGGGTCCACTTCTGGATTCTCTCTTCTCTTCCATTGATCGATGTGTCTGTTTTTATGCCAGTACATAGAAAACCCAAAGACTCCACCTCAAGATTGCTAAAACTCATACAGCAATTTGGCAGTGTGGCAGGATACCGAATCAATGCCCAGAAGTCAGTGGCATTTCTATACACTAACAATGAGACTGAAGAAAGAGAAATTAGTGAGTCAATCCCATTTACAATTGCACCCAAACGCATAAGATACCTAGGAATACACCTAACCAAAGAGGTAAAGGATCTATACCCGAAAAACTACAGAACACGTCTGAGAGAAATTAAGGAAGTCACAAAGAGATGGAAAAATATTCCATGCTCGGGACCCCTGGGTGGCGCAGCGGTTTGGTGCCTGCCTTTGGCCCAGGGCACGATCCTGGAGACCCGGGATCGAATCCCACATCGGGCTCCCAGTGCATGGAGCCTGCTTCTCTCTCTGCGCCTTCTCTCTCTCTCTCTCTCTGTGACTATCATAAATAAATAAAATTAAAAAAAATATTCCATGCTCATGGATTGGAAGAATTACTATTGTGAAAATGTCCATGCTACCCAGGGTAATTTACACATTTAATGCAATCCCTATCAAAATACCATGGACTTTCTTCAGAGGGTTGGAACAAATTATCATAAGATATGTGTGGAATCAGAAAAGACCCCGAATAGCCAGGGGAATATTAAAAAAGAAAACCAAAGCTGGGGGCATCACAGTACCAGATTTCAGGTTGTATTACAAAGCTGTGTTTATCAAGGCAGCGTTTGTCTTTTTTTAAAAGATTGTATTTATTTATTAGAGTGAAAGCATGAGAGAAGAGCACAAGCAGGGGAAGGGGCAGAGGGAGGAGCAGCCCACTGAGCAGGGAGCCCAGTGTGGGGCTGGATCATGACCTGAGCTGAAGGCAGATTTTTAACCAATTAAGCCCCCCAGGTGCCTCTGTTTTTGTTTGTTTGCTGATTTTTGGTCTTTTCCTTTTTATTTTATTTTATTTTATTTTATTTTTAAATAATTACAAATCCAGCAGTCTGAAAGACAAAGTTTCCACCCACTTCCTCTTAGAAAGGCCTGGGAGATATAGATAATGACATCATCTTTCCTGGCCAGTATCAGAGTGAAGCAAAGGAAGAGAAGAAAGGGATTTGTGTTAAAGTATAAAGTCCTGATCCAAGATCTTGGGCAGAAGCCATTTACCTCAATGTCTGTTCCTGGTCAGTTTGATTTGGAGGTCTCCAGTGCTTGTCCAGGACCACTTGTCCTGCAGACTCTTTTCCAGCTGTGAGGTGCATATCCCTGGAGTTTGAGTAGTGTCATCTGGGTCATGAGGAAGCCCTGGTATGTCCTTTCCAAGGAAACTCAAGGGATGTTGTTGTTCTTACTTCCAAATGAGAAGGGTGAGTGAAAATTGGAAACATAAGTTTGGAGAGTTGTATCCAGATTTTTTAGAAAACTAGAATTCAGGATCCAGTCCAATTTACAGGTATATAACACAACATCAAAGACAATTAACAGGATTATAATCTAATATAAATAAAGATGTGGAGATAATTTCTTTTCTTTAAAATGACCCTCATTTTTAATAATAAAACTAATTTGTCTGTATTAAATTGGCCTGATTAATTACATAAGTACAACAAGAATAGTGATGGAGTACTCTATGTCTTCTGTTTGTTTTGTTTTTTTTAACTGATTTATTGGGAAGCTTTTTTTTTTCAATTTTTTTAATTGGAGTTCAATTTGCCAACATTCAGCATAACACCCAGTGCTCATCCCACCAAGTGCCCCCGTCAGTGCCCATCACCCAGTCACCCTGTCCCCCCACCCACCTCCCCTACCACTAACCCTTGTTCATTTCCCATTTAGGTGTCTCTCATGTTTTGTCTCCCTCACTGATATTTCCCACTCATTTTCTCTCCTTTCCCTTTATTCCCTTTCACTAATTTTTACATTCCCCAAATGAATGAGACCATATAATGTTTGTCCTTTTCCTTTTTTTTTTTTGACATAATCTGTAATTTTAATAATTGCTTGGGATGAGGTACTGTATTTTCTTTTTCTTTCTTTTTTTTGACATATCTGAAATTTTAATAATTGCTTGGGATGAGGTACCATATTTTCTTTTTTTATTTTAATAAATTTATTTTTTATTGGTGTTCAATTTGCCGACATATAGAATAACACTTCTGAAAGAAAATGAGAAAGACTGTCCTTTTCCGATTGGCTTATTTCACTCAGCGTAATACCCTCCAGGTCCCTCCACATCGAAGCAAATGGTGGGTATTTGTCGTTTCTCATGGCTGAGTAATATTCCATATACAGAGACCACATCTTTTTTATCCATTCATCTTTCGATGGACACCGAGGCTCCTTCCACAGTTTGGCTATTGTGGACATTGCTGCTAGAAACATCGGGGTGCAGGTGCCCCGGCGTTTCACTGCATCTGTATCTTTGGGATAAATTCTACTGGGAAGCTTCTAAGCCAAGGTACCAGGTTGATTTATTTTCATGGGGCTGTTTAGCTCAGTAAACTCATCTTTAGTTCCTAACACTGACTGATTGTGAACTAATTAACATGAGTTCACTCCATGGTGAGTCAGAAAATGCATCAAGTTGTTCGTCACACAAGGAAAATTTTTACTTGCAGCAGATAATGAGATCACAGGGTATGGCTTCCAAAGCTATGACTTCCAGAGGGTGGATGAATGTGTTCCTTTTGTTTAGGATTAGGATGAATATTTAGATAAGGAAGCCTTTTCACCCTATGTAGAGGCAGGTAAGGTCACACATGCAACTTATAGACACAAGCCTATACATGCCCTGTATGTTAGTAAATGAGGCTGAAGCTACTCCTTGGGCAGAGCTTTTAGTATTATATGAAAGTAAAGGTAACTGCAGGTATTCTAGACCTCCCCCCATGGTCCATCTGCACAGGCATGAGTCAGATTTAGCTCAAAGGGTCTGCATGGTCTGAGGCAGGAGGACTTGTCAGGGCAATCACCATCACCTGGGGAGTAGTTTCTGGTTTCTTTTACCTGAGTCAAGAGGAAAGTCAGAAAGAAGAGCTTAGGTGAAAATATAAGATGAGGTTGGTGAGTCCAAGAGATGGGCAATAGAGGCCAGGTCCTGGGGTCTATCTGTGGCATGATCTTATTCAAGTTGATGTACCTCTCTTCTGAAGATGATATTCCAGTCAAAGTTTTGATGATATAATCACTGTCCTATTATGAGGAAAACAGATTCTCATTGAACGTACGTAAACAACGAATTATCTTACCATAAAAAGAATTCTCAAAAAAAAAAAAAAAAGAATTCTCAAGAGTTTTGAATTTTGGAGAAATCAAGTAGGGAGAAAAAGTAAATGTTTTATCTTTGTTCAAGGTATATCTTACCAAACTGTTGATAGCTTAAGAGAAAACAGAAAACACTTTTTCAAAATCTAGAGAAACATTAGAGAATCATCAATGTCTTAAGTCATAAAAATTAAAATTCAGTTCATTTGGTCCCATTATTAAATTTTGTTCTGTCAGAATCCAGTTTTTCCACTAGTTTTAGAAATTTTTACCCAGTTCAGTTTTATGTGCCGAAATGATCAGAAAATTGTATTCTAGAGTAATTATCATGCTCCTTTTTATGAATTTATTTGAAAATAAAACACATTTTTTTATCCCCATTGAAAACTTCTATGTAAAACAGTAACTGTCTATAAGTTACTGTTTGTTTATTTATTTAAAAGTCTTAAATATGGCATAAGGGTCTGATTAGAGCTCATTACAATGCAAGTGATGAACAAATTTGGTCATTCTTGTGACATATAACATTTTAAAATAATAATTAGAATTAGGCTGATAATATTACATCAGGACATACCACAATTTTAGATATTTTACACTATGTCTAGTACACATATTAATATTTACATAAACATATAAGATTTAGCTTCACCTACTTGACAATGCTTCCCATGTAATTTAACATGCCAAAAAGCCTCATTATAGTTTAGTCTCTCCCTTTTCATAACAAGAAAGAACAACCCTTTGAATGTTCTGATGACTCTCTGGAAATTTCAGAGTTGATTTGTGGCCAAAGGACATCATTTTAAATTTGATTTGAAGAAGTTTGTAAAAAATATCAAAAGGTTTTGGACACTTGACTAATAGGATAATAGGTGGCTGTGATATGATACTTACTTCTATTTAACCAAAGTGACAAAGACTTCACAGGCAAATACAGAAAGTTACATAATCGTGAGTAAAATTTAGCTTTTTTTAATATTAAAAAGACTCCTGTTTTCTTATTTAAGGACTGATGATAAAGATATCATTAAGCACAGAATATTATTTTAATAAAATACCTGTTTTCCAGGCAGTTAATTTTGAAAGGTAAAAAAATAATTAAAAACTCTGTAATCTCTTATCAAGAGCAAGCCAATAGTTCAAAAAACCTTGTCCTTCATAGACACGGCCAACAAGCACATAAGAAAATGCTCTGCATCACTTGCCATCAGGAAAATACAAATCAAAACCACAATGAGATACCACTCACACCAGTGAGATGGTGAGAATTAACAAGGCAGGAAACAACAAATGTTGGCGAGGATGTGGAGAAAGGGCAACCCTCCTGCACTGTTGTTGGGAATGTAACCTGGTGCAGCCACTCTGGAAAACTGTGTGGAGGTTCCTCAAAGAGTTAAAAATAGATCCGCCCTATGATCCAGCAAGTGCACTGCTGGGGATTTACCCCAAAGATACAGATGCAGTGAAACACCGGGACACCTGCACCCCAATGTTTATAGCAGCAATGTCCACAATAGCCACACTGTGGAAGGAGCCTTGTGTCCATCGAGAGATTAACAAGACAACAAATGTTGGAGAGGATGTGGGAGAAAGGGGAAAGATGAATGGATAAAGAAGATGTGGTCTATGTATACATTGGGATATTCCTCATCCGTTAGAAACGACAAATACACACCATTTGCTTCAACATGGATGGAACTGGAGGGGATTATGCTGAGTGAAGTCAGTGGAGAAGGACAAACATTATATGGTCTCATTCATTTGGGGAATATAAGAAATAGTGAAAGGGATTATAGGGGAAAGGAGAGAAAATGAGTGGGAAATATCAGTGAGTGTGACAGGACATGAGAGACACCTAACTCTGGGAAACAAATCAGGGGTAGTGGAAAGGGAGGTGGGTGGGGGGACAGGGTGACTGGGTGATGGGCACTGAGGGGGGCACTTGACAGGATTAGCCCTGGGAGTTATATGTTGGCAAATTGAACTCCATAAAAAAATATACAAAAAGAAAACCTTTGTCCTTTTAGAAAAAGAAAACCAAATTTTAATTTTCTACTAGTGTACTTTTGATATTAAAATTCATTCTTCAATAAAATTATCTTAATCTTAGCCAGCTTGACCACATATCAAAATTCCTTTTCAAAGAATCTTTTTTCACAAATCCTCTATAGCTTTTTCATTTTCTTTTTAACATTCAAATTTTATCCTAAGTTTTCCCTCTTTAAATAATCAGCCTCATTTTAGGACAAAATTATTTTTTCATCAACACCAACAAAATGCATTTCCATTCCTTATACCTTCTTTTCCTGAAAGCATATATCTTACTTAACTTTCATGTAGAGATGAACATCTCTTGCTGTTTCTAGTACCTTTAACCACATACATTAATTAGAATTCTTAACTCTTGGAAAATTTAATTTCTAGCAAATACTAAGAAATTGTGAACTGTTATATCACGAATCTTTAAATTAGCAAATTTATGAATACATTTCATGATTTTTCTTTTTTATATTTTTTTTTTCATAAATATGAGACAGAAGAAGAGGCATAGGCAGAGGGAGAAGCAGGCTCCCTATGGGGAGCCCGATATGGTACTTGATCCTGGGACTCCGGGATCATGACCTGAGCCAAAGGCAGATGCTCAACCACTGAGCCACCCAGTCATCCCACATTTCATAATTTCTGGAAATGTGCTTTCTAATAGTACAATCTTTAACTAAAGCACAAAAAATGTTTGCTAAGAGATCCAAATTTATCTTTAATTTCTGTGTAATAAGGAAGCCAAAAGTTCAGTAATTAATGCTCTTATTTGGATAATAAGATAACTTAGCAAAACTTTAAAAGTTTCAAGTTGCCAAAAAGATTTTGAAAGCTGTTTTTAAGTGAGAGTTTCATTATACCAAACTATTATTAGCATGTTTTGTAACAGAGATAACATGAGCTTATTTTTATTTTATTTTATTTTATTTTATTTGTATTTTTTTTATTGGAGTTCAATTTGCCAACATATAGTATAACACCCAGTGCTCATCCCGTCAAGTGCCCGCCTCAGAGCTTATTTTATTTCAGTAGACCTAGATAGAATAAACATTTTATATTTAATGTTTATAACTCTAAAGACACCCTTGTTTTAAGTAAACCCACAAACTTAAATTAGCTTTATTACCAAATATTTTCCTAGATCACATGAACCTGAAATTCATTTTCATTCATTGTTTTTATTTTATTTTGGAGAATTTTTATTTTTTATTTTTATTTTTTTTTAAGATTTTATTTATTTATTCATGAGAGAAAGAGAGGCAGAGACACAGGCTGAGGGAGAAACAGGCTCCATGCAGGGAGCCCAATGTGGGACTTGATCCCAGGACCTCAGGATCATGCCCTGGGCTGAAGGCAGGGGCTAAACTACTGAGCCACCCAGGGATCCCTTATTTTGAGAATTTTTAAAAAGTTGTATTTATCTATAAGTAACTTCTACACCCAACATGGGGCTGGAACTCATGAACCTAAGGACCAGTGTGTGACTGGTTCATGAACCCAAGAACTGAGCCAGCCTGGCACCCTTATTTTTAAGAATTTTTGTGAATACTAAAATTATCTAATTGCTTACTTTTCTTTAAACTGACTTAGAGTTGTTTTACAAGTTAATTTTAGCAATATGTTAGAGGTAGAAAATGCCATATATTCACAATAGACACAATTGACATAAATATACAGATAGAGATATCTTGTCATTATCAATATTTGTGGAGAAGATTTTTGAGATTTATGTTCGTCCCTGGGAAGAATCTTGAGGCTGAGGTGTGGGTTTGTCAGGTGAGTCCTTTTGGCAGTTCATATTTTTAAAAAGCCTCTGTTCTTTCTTTTTTCTCCTTTGGTCTCAGGTGGCCTGGGTTTATATTTTAAAGACATGATTAGATTTATAACTTAAGGGACAGATAAAGAATGTAAGTTCTCCCGTGAATGACTTTGGTTTTCTAAGGCCAATAATTTAAAAGCCTTTTGAGAAATAGAGGAGGTTTTGGATTTGGTAAAGGAAGAGGTGAACTATGAATTGCTTCTAGAATTACTTTTCTAGTTTTGCGATGGTTTGTAAAATAAGGACAGTTGCTTTTAATTACACCAAGAATTGAGTTCCAGCCAGAATGTGATATTAAAGGAAGAACATATAGCTACATATGTTGATTTTTTTAGTTGTGTTTGTTTATTTTTTAGTTCTGGTTTTCCCTTGACTGATTAAAAGAGTAATGTAGAAGTTTATCAAGAAATCCTTTAGTATCTCACCAACTCTGGTAGGGACCCATCAGGGGCCCTCCTCTAAAGGTAGACAGAACTTTTGTTTATGGTCATGCAAAGACAATTCAGAGGATAACTGGAATGAGGATTGAAATAAAGGAGGGTACAGGGAAGCAGTAAGATTATGTCAGTCTTACAGTCTTTTGTACTAGGTATGTCATGTCTTTTTAAATTTTTATCACTTTTTTTTTTTTTTTTTTGCTGTGAGTTTCAGTGAAGTTATTTTTGGAATTTTGAAGCTTTTGCTTTTAAGTAGACTTCTTAAGTGACCTTATCTAATTGGAACATTCCTCATAATGGCCATTGTAATTCTGGGTTGTAATTCCCCTGAAGGCTGGCAGCAGTTTGGTAGGACCCTAACTTCAAATGAAGTTTAAACCACATTTCTGTCTGGCCATATCTAGTCATGAATAGGGCATAGCTAACATTTCTATCTGGCCTTATTTTGGGGGACCCCAGCCTGACAGTTACCAAGCCACGTTCTTCAGGACACAAAACAAGCTTGCAGATTTTTATGGCTTCCAGGACCACAGTTCTTAGATACAAAATAAGCCGGTGTATGAGAAGATGGATCACTTAACTCTTTGGATTTTAAGAATCCCATTCTCTTATTATTTAGTTATTCTTTTCTTTTTTTTTTTTTAAGATTTTATTTATTTGAAAGAGAGAGCACAAGATGGGGGAGGAACAGAGGAGAGGAAGAAACAGACTCCCCACTGAGCAGGGAACACCACGTGGGGCTCAATATCAGAATCCTGGGATCCCAACCCAAGCTGAAGGCAGGGGCTTAACCAACTGAGCCACCCAGGCGCCCCTAGTTACTATTTTTCTTTTACCCAAGCCTTTGCATCATGCGCACAGTAACAGAATCCAGCAGTACTGAGGAGATAGCAGTGTGGATGCCAGCAGTAGCTAAAGAACTAGGGGCTGGGGCAGGATTGAACCAGCACACCTGCCACCGCCATTCCCAACATGGACTCTGAGAACAGAACCAAGGACGGACTGAGCTTGAGAAGTTACAGCAAAGGGGCCAACAGAAGACCCTGTGTGCACCACCAGCAGTCCTCAGAGTGGACTGACCCAGGGGACTATAGTAGGTGGGGCCCTACAGACTGGAACGGGAAAGGAATTAAGCCGGCAAACCCCACTAAATGACTGAACTAAGGGCTAACAACTGGCACTCTGTTGGTCCCTTTTCTCAATATAGACCGATCATTAACTCTGGCCTGGAGAACCAATTAGATCAGGAGCTTGGAGCAAAGACAGCAGAGCTCCGAGTAGTTACCATAGCCCTCAGAAACTCAAAGACAGTGAACTCAAAAGGGTGCCATGGGTTTTCAGGGTGCCATGCCTGTGTTTCTCATGTTCCCTGAATCTGTTAGAAACACACACAAATTCAACCGAGTAAATTGGAAGGTCTGATTGGCTTCTGTAAACACTATAAATCAGACAGCATCCCATATAATAAGTAGAGAGGAGCTCTGCAGAGCTGCAGGAAAGGAAAGGAAATGATTTTAAAGGCAGAGAGAGGGCATTAAATAAAAGGGATTCTGTATTAGCAAGAAATGCATCGTTTCAGCAAGGTCAGCCTCTAAAAGGGAAGGAGTCTCTCAGGTGATGGCCTCCTCGTGTTGGCCAGAAATTTCCAATTTTTGGCTGGTTCAAGATTTCCTTGCTTAACAGTTGAAACTACAGTTATGTTGGGTATAAAATCTTGGTTTACTGATGGGGCCTTAATCTAAGTGACTCCATATCTCCATTTTGGGCCTGTGGTTTTTCTTTTTAACAGTTCTATTTTTAATTTTTCTAAGGATTCTGTAAATTGTTGTACACAGTGGCTGTGCCAATTTATAGTCCCAACAGAAGTGCACAATGGTTTCCATTTTTCTACATCCTCAGCAGCTTTGTTTTTCTTGTCTTTTTGATGGAATTCTAACAGGTGTGATGTCATGGTGATTTTGATTTGCATTTTCCTAATGACCAATGATGTTGAACGTTTTTTTGTATACCTGATGACCATTCTTTTATCTTTGGGAAAATGTCCATTTAGGTTTTTGCTTACTTTTTAATTCAGTTTTTTTTTCTTTTTGTTTTGTTTTGTTTTTGCTTTTTTGCAGGTCTTCCTTCCCCATTCTTCAGGGGCAAAAGCAAATTTTAGAACATTTTTTT
>NW_023330276.1:0-20326 GCF_011100685.1 Canis lupus familiaris
GGGACGAGAATCACTAGTTTCAGAGAGGCCCCTTTTGGCAACTGAGAAAAAGGTCCATAATGCCCAAATGAGAACCTGAGCACCAGGTCCAGGTGTGTCCCTGGGAACCAGTCACCTCGTCCAGGTGAGGCCCAGGTGGGACCACAGTCACCAGGGCCGGTGAGTCCCAGGTATATAAGAGAGTATCAGGTCCACATGATGCCCACGTAAGGACCAGAGTCAACAGTTCCAGGAGAGGCCCAAATATGGATCAGAGTCATTGTGTTTCAGGTGAGGCCAGATGGAGGACCACAGGAACCAGGTCCAGAGAGAGCCCATATGGGAACCAGAGCCACCAGATCCAGGTGAGGTCCAGGTTGGACCACAGTCACAAGGTCCAGGTGAGGCACAGGTGGCAAACAGGATTCACCAAGTCCAGGTGAGACCCATGTGGCGGACCAGTCGCCACATACAGGTGCGGACCAGCGAAGGACCAGATTCACAGGTCCATGTGAAGACCAATGGGTGACCAGAGTCACCCACGTAAGGGTGAGGCCCAGAGGGGGAACCAGAGTAACCAGTTTAGTTTGAGGCCCAGAATGGGACCAGAGGTCCCTCGTCAAAATGAGGCCGAGGTGTGGGAATAGGTATCCAGGTCCCAATGATGCTGGGTGACGCCCAGAGTCACTAGGGCCATGCAGCCCCAGATGGGGAACAGAATCACTAGGTCCTGGTGAAGCATATAAAGACCACAGTCAGCAGTAAACAGGTGAGCCCCTTGTTGGAACCAGAGCCACTCTATCCAGCTGAGTCCCATGTCCATGTGAGGCCCATGTGAGGACCAGATTCATTAGGTCGAATTGAGGCATAGCTGGGGACAAGAGTCACCAGGTTTGGGTGCGGCCTAGGTGGGGCAAGATTCGCAGTTTTGGTTAGGTCAAAATGGGGAGAGAGAACCAGGTCCAGGTGAGGCCAACTGAGGACCAGAGTCCAATCGAGCTGAGGCCCAGAGGGGACAAGAATCACTAGGTCCAGGTGAGCCCCGATGTGGAACTGAGTCCAGGTGATGCCCATATGAGGACCTGAGTCACAGGTCCAGGTGAGGTCCCTGTGGGAACCAGTCACCTCGTCCAGGTGAGGTCCTGGTGGGACCACAGTCACAAGGTCCAGGTGAGGCGCAGGAGGCAACAGGATTCACCAAGTCCAGGTGAGGCCCAGGTGGCGACCAGTCACCAGATCCAGGTGTGGAACAGCTAAGGACCAGATTCTCCAGGCCCAAGTGAAGCACAACGGGTGACCAGAGTCACCAGGGCAGGGTGAGGCCCAGAGGGGGAACCAGAGTAACCAGTTTAGTTTGAGGCCCAGAATGGGACCAGAGGTCCCTGGTCAAAGAGAGGCCCAGGTGTGGAATAGAGTATCCAGGTCCCAGTGACGCCTGGGTGAGGACCAGAGTCACTAGGGCCATGCAGACCCAGATGGGGAACAGAATCACTAGGTCCTGGTGAGGCATAGAATAAGAACACATTCAGCAGTATCAGGTGAGCCCCTTGTGAGAACCAGAGCCACACTATCGAGCTGAGTACCAGGACCAGGTGAGTCCCACGTGAGGACCAGATTCATCAGGTCGAATTGAGGCATAGCTGGGGACAAGAGTCACCAGGTCTGGGTGCGGCCTAGGTGGGGCAAGATTCAGCAGTTCTGAGTTAGGTCCAAGTGGGGACGAGAGACACCAGGACCAGGTGAGGCCAAACTGAGGACCAGAGTCACCAGATCCAGGTGAGGTCCATGTTGGAAAGAGAGTCACGAGGTCCAGGAGAGGTCCAGGTGGGGTCCAGAGTCACCAGATCCAGGTGAAGTCCAGGTGGGGACCTGAGTCACCAGATCCATGTGAAGCCCAGGTGGGGACCAGGAACACCAGGTACAGGGGAGGCCCTTGAAAGAACCAGAGTCAACAGTTCGAGGTCAGGCGCAGGTTTCAACCAGGGTCAGCAGGTCCAAGTAAGGGGAAAGTGGGGTTCACAGTCACTAGGGAATGGTGAGACCCAGAGGGGCACCAGAGTCACGTGGTCCAGGTGAGGTCCAGTTGTGGAACACAGTCACCGCGTTCCAATTTTGGCCAGTTGAGGACCATGGTCAACAGGGCCAGGTGAGGCTCAGATGGGGACCAGAGTCCCCAAATCCAGGTGAAGCCCAGGTGGGGACCACAGTCACCAGATCCAGGGTAGTCTCAGGTGCAGACCAGAATCACCAGGTCCAGGTGAGGTGCAGGTGGCAAACACAATCACCAGGTCCCGGTGAGGCCCTGGTGTGGACCAGTGTCACAAGGTACATGACAAACTAGAAACACCGCAGCCACCAGGTCCACATGATGTCCATGTGGGAACGAGAATCACCAGTTATAGGTTAGGACCAGGTGGGTATCTGACTCACCATTTCCAGGTGAGACCCAGGTGGGAACCAGTGTCACCATGTCCAGGTGTGGTCCAGGTGAAGACCAGAGTTAATAGGTCCGGCTTGGTCACTGTTAGTGAACAGTGTAACCATATCCTGATGCTACCCAGGTGGGTACCAGAGACACCAGGTCCTGGTGAGGCCCAGGTGGGACCAGAGACATGAGGTCCAG
Source organism: Canis lupus familiaris (assembly GCF_011100685.1). Taxonomy (NCBI): domain Eukaryota; kingdom Metazoa; phylum Chordata; class Mammalia; order Carnivora; family Canidae; genus Canis; species Canis lupus. The sequence continues at coordinate 2,603 of NW_023330276.1, forward strand.
GGGAGGTCCCGATGGGGACCACAGTCACCAGGTCAGGAGAGGCCACGCTTTGGATCAGAGTCACCAGTTACAGGTGAGGCCCAGGTGGAGCCTGAGTCACCTGGTAGAGAAGAGGCCAAAATCAGGACCAGAGTTACCAGGATCAGGTCATTCCCAGTGGGGAACAGAGTAACCATGTCCCGATGATGCCCTGGTAGACCCAGCGTCACCAGGTCCAGATGAGGCGCAGGTGGGGAGCATATTCACTAGGTCTCGGTGACCCAGTTGAGGACCAGTGTCACCAGGTCTATTTGAGCCCTAGAGGGGTAACAGATTCACCTGGTCTAGGTGACATCCAGATGGGGACCAGAGTCACATGTCAGGGTGAGGCCCCGAGGGGATCCAAAGTCATCATGTCCAGGTGAGGCTCAGGTGTTTAACAGAGTATCCAGGTCATAATGGTCCACAGGTGATTACCAGAGTCACCAGATCTGGGTGAGGCCCAGGTAGGATCAGAGTCACCACTTCCAGTTGAGGCCAAGAAGGAGTCCACAGCAATCAGGTCCAGGGGGAACAAAGTCACCAGGACTGGGTGACGACCAGATGGGGACCAGATTCACCAGGTCCAGGTGATTCCCAGATGGTGACCAGGGTTACCAGGTACGGGTGAGGACCAGGTAAGGACGAGAATCACCAGGTCAAACTGGGCCCACGGGGAGCTGTGTCACCATGTATGTGTGAGGCCCAGGTGCCAACCCCACTCACCAGCTCCATGTGAGGCCAACCTGCAGGCCATGTAGAGGAACAATGTCCCGATGATGCCCAGGTAGGGACCAGAGTTACCAGGTCCAGGTGAGGCCAACCTGAAGGCCATGCAGCTGAACCATGTCCCGATGATGCCCAGGAAGGGACCAGAGTCACCAGGTCCAAATGAGGCCCAGTTGGAGCATATTCACTAGGTCCAGGTGAGGCCCAGTTGAGGACCAGAGTCACCAGATCTGGTTGAGTATTAGAGTGGTACAAGAATCACCTGGTCCAGTTGACATCCAGATGGGGACAAGAGTCACCAGGTCAGGTTGAGGCCCAGAGAGGTTCCAGAGTCATCATGTCCAGGTGAGGCTCAGGTGTGGAACAGCGTCACCAGGTACCAATGATGCCCAGGTGAGGACCAGAGTCACCAGGTCTCGGTGACGCTCAGATAGGATCAGAGCCACCAGTTCCAGGTAAGGCCAAGAAAGAGTCCACAGCAATCAGGTCCAGGTGGGGAACAAAGTCACCAGGAATGGGTGAGGCCCAGATGGAGACCAGATTCACTCACCAGGTCCAGGTGAGGTCCAGGTGGTGACCGGAGTCCCGGGTCTAGTAGAGGACCAGGTAAGGACCAGATTCTCCAGGTCCAAGAGGCACACGTGGGGACCTGAGTCACCAGGTATGGGTGTGTCCTAGGTGGCATCCCCACTCACCAGGTCCAGGTGAGGCCATCCTGCAGGCCAGAGTCACCAGATCCACGTGAGGCCCAGTGGGGACCAGAGTCACTAGGTAAATGTGAGTCTACAAGAACACCACAGTCACCAGGTCCAGGTGTGTTTCATGTAGGAACAAGAGTCACCAGGTCCAGGAGAGACCCAGGTGGGGACCACAGTTACCAGGTCCAGATTGAGGCCTAGGTGTGGGGACCAGATTCATCAGAACCAGTTGAGGCCAAAGTGTGGAGCAAAGTTATCATATCCAGGTGAGGCCCAGTTGGGGAACAGAGTAACCATGTCCCATTGATGTCAGGTGGGAAAAGAGTCACAGGTCCAGACGAGGTCTAAGTGAGGAGTAGATTCATCAGGTCCTGTTGAGGCCCAGTTGAGGACCAGTGTCCCCAGCTTTGGGTGAGTCCCAGAGGGGAACCAGAGTCACCCGGTTCTGGTGATATCCAGGTGGGGACCAGAGTCACCACGTCAGGGTGAGGCCCAGAGGGGGACGAGAATCACTAGGTCCAGGTGAGGCCCCAATGTGGACCTGAGAAAGCAGGAACCATGATGCCCATATGAGGACCTGAGTCACCAGGTCCAGGTGAGGTCCCTGTGGGAACCAGTCACCTCGTCCAGCTGAGGCCAGGTGGGACCACAGTCACCAGGTCCAGCTGAGGCCCAGGTATATAAGAGTGTATCCAGGTCCCAATAATGCCAAGGTGAGGACAGAGTAAACAGGTCCAGGAGAGGCCCAAATATGGATCAGAGTCATTGTGTTCCAGGTGAGGCCAGATGGAGACCACAGGAACCAGGTCCAGGAGAGCCCCATATGGGAACCAGAGCCACCAGATCCAGGTGAGGTCCAGGTGGGACCACTGTCACAAGGTCCAGGGGAGGCGCAGATGGCAACAGGATTCACCAAGCCCAGGTGAGGCGCAGGTGGCGACCAGTCACCAGATCCAGGTGGGACCAGCTAAGGACTAGATTCACCAGGGCCAAGTGAAGCCCAAGGGGTGCCTAGAGTCACCAGGAAGGGTGAGGCCCAAAGTGTAACCAGAGTAACCAGTTTAGTTTGTGGCCCAGAATGGGACAAGAGGTCACTGGTCAAAGTGAGGTCCAGGTGTGTAATAGAGTATCCAGGACCCAATGATGCCTAGGTGAGGACCAGAGTCCTAGGGCCATGCAGGCCCAGATGGGGAACAGAATCACTAGGTCCTGGTGAGACATAGAATAAGACCACATTCAGCAGTATCAGGTGAGCCCCTTGTGGGAACCAGAGCCACTCTATCCAGCTGAGTCCCAGGTCCATGTGAGGCCCACGTGAGGACCAGATTCATCAGGTCGAATTGAGGCATAGCTGGGGACAAGAGTCACCAGGTCTGGGTGCGGCTTAGGTGGGGCAAGATTCAGCAGTTCTGAGTTAGGTCAAAGTGGGGACGAGAGACACCAGGTCCAGGTGAGGCCAAACTGAGGACCAGAGTCACCAGATCCAGGTGAGGTCCATGTTGGAAAGAGAGTCACCAGGTCCAGGAGAGGTCCAGGTGGGGACCTGAGTCACCAGATCCAGGTGAAGCCCAGGTGAGGACCAGAGTTACCAGGTACACGTGAGGCGCCGGTAGGTATCAGAGGCAACAGGTCCATGTGAGGCAGGCTTGGGGACCATGGTCAAGAGTTCTACTTGAGGCCCAGTGTGGAACACTGTAACCAGGTCCAAGTGAGTCCCCGGTGGTGACAAGAGTCACCAGGTCCAGGTGAGGCCCAGGTGGGCACCAGGATCACCAGGTACAGGGGAGGCCCTTGAAAGAACCAGAGTCAACAGTGCGAGGTCAGGCGCAGGTGGCAAACAGGGTCAGCAGGTCCAATCAGGCCAAAGTGGGGTTCAGAGTCACTAGAGAACGGTGAGACCCAGAGGGGGACCAGAGTAAACTGGTCCAGGTGAGGTCCAGGTGTGGAACACAGTCACCGGGTCCCAATTTTGCCCAGTTGAGGACCATGGTCAACAGGGCCAGGTGAGGCCCAGATGGGAATCGGTGCCCAAATCCAGGTGAAGCCCAGGTTGGGACCCCAGTCATCAGATCCAGGGTAGTCTCAGTTGCAGACCAGAATCACCAGGTCCAGGTGAGGTGCAGGTGGCAACCACACTCACCAGGACCCGGTGAGGCCCTGGTGGGGACCAGAGTCACGAGGTACATGAGAAGGTAGAAACACTGCAGCCACCAGGTCCACATGATGTCCATGTGGGAACGAGAATCACCAGTTAGAGGAGAGGACCCTGTGGGGATCCGACTCACCATGTTCAGGTGAGACCCAGGTGGGAACCAGTGTCACCATGTACAGGTGTGGCCCAGGTGAAGACCAGAGTTAATAGGTCCGGCTGGGTCACTGTTAGTGAACAGTGTAACCATATCCTGATGCTACCCAGGTGGGTACGAGAGACACCAAGTCCTGGTGAGGCCCAGGTGAGACCAGAGACATGAGGACCAGGTGAGGTCCCATGGGCACCACAGACATCAGGTCAGGTGAGTCCATGCTTAGGATCAGATTCAACAGATACAGGTGAGGCCCAGTTGGAGCCAGAGTCACCTGGTACAGAAGAGCCAAAAGTCAGGACCAGAGTTACCAGGATCAGGTCAGTCCCAGTGGGGAATAGAGTAACCATGACCCGATGATGCCCAGGTAGAACCCGAGTCACCAGGTCCAGATGAGGCGCAGGTGGGGAGCATATTCACTAGGTCCCGGTGAGGCCCAGTTGAGGACCAGTGTCACCAGGTCTAGTTGAGGCCCAGAGGGGTACCAGATTCACCTGGTCAAGGTGACATCCAGATGGGGACCATAGTCACCATGTAAGGGTGAGCCCCAGGTGGCAACCCCACTCACCAGGTCCAGGTGAGGCCAACCTGCAGGCCAGAGTCACCAGATCCAGGTGAGTCCCTAGTGGGGACCGGAGTCACCAGGTAAATGTGAGTCTACAAGAACACCACAGTCACCAGATCCACGTGTGGTTCATCTGGGAACGAGAGTCACCAGGTCCAAGTGAGAAAGAGGTGGGGACCACAGTCACCAGGTCCAGATTGAGGCCTAGGTGGGGGGACCAGAGTCATCAGGACCAGTTGAGGCCAAAGTGTGGAGCAAAGTTATCATGTCCAGGTGAGGCCCAGGTGGGGAACACAGTAACCATGTCCCATTGATGCCAGGTGGGAAAAGAGTCACAAGGTCCAGACGAGGTCTAAGTGAGGAGTAGATTCACCAGGTCCTGTTGAGGCCCAGCTGAGGACCAGTGTCCCAAGCTCCGGGTGAGTCCCAGAGGGGGACCAGAGTCACCCGGTTCTGGTGATATCCAGGTGGGAACCAGAGTCAGCACGTCAGGAAGAGGCCCAGAGGGGGAAGAGAATCACTAGGTCCAGGTGAGGCCCCGATGTGGAACTGAGAAACCAGGTTCCATGATGCCCATATGAGGACCTGAGTCACCAGGTCCAGGTGAGGTCCCTGTGGGAACCAGTCACCTCGTCCAGGTGAGGCCCAAGTGGGACCACAGTCACCAGGTCCAGGTGAGGCCCAGGTATATAAGAGAGTATCCAGGTCCCAATGATGCCTAGGTAAGGACCAGAGTCAACAGGTCCAGGAGAGGTCCAGATATGGATCAGAGTCATTGTGTTCCAGGTGAGGCCAGATGGAGACCACAGGAACCAGGTCCAGGAGAGCCCCATATGGGAACCAGAGCCACCAGATCCAGGTGAGGTCCAGGTGTGGCCACAGTCACAAGGTCCAGGTGAGGTGCAGGTGGCAACAGGATTCACCAAGTCCAGGTGAAGCCCAGGTGGCGACAAGTCACCACATCCAGGTGCGGACCAGCTAAGGACCAGACACAAGGCCCAAGTGAACCCCAAGGGGTGACCAGAGTCACCAGGTAAGGGTGAGGCCCAGAGGGGGAACCATAGTAACCATTTTGTTTGAGGCCCAGAATGGGACCAGAGGTCCCTGGTCAAAGTGAGGCTCATGTGGGGTATAGAGTATCCAGATCCCAGTGATGCCTGGGTGAGGACCAGAGTCACTAGGGCCATGCAGGACCAGATGGGGAACAGAATCACTAGGTCCTGGTGAGGCATAGAAACACACCCCAGTCAGCAGTATCAGGTGAGCCCCTTGTGGGAACCAGAGCCACTCTATCCAGCTGAGTCACAGGCCCATGTGAGGCCCACGTGAGGACCAGATTCATCAGGTCGAATTGAGGCATAGCTGGGGACAAGAGTCACCAGGTCTGGGTGCGGCCTAGGTGGGGCAAGATTCAGCAGTTCTGAGTTAGGTCAAAATGGGGACGAGAGACACCAGGTCCAGGTGAGGCCAAACTGAGGACCAGAGTCACCAGATCCAGGTGAGGTCCATGTTGGAAAGAGAGTCACCAGGTCCAGGAGAGGTCCAGGTGTGGACCAGAGTCACCAGATCACGTGAAGCCCAGTTGTGGACCAGAGTCACTATGTCCGGTTGAGGCCCAGGTGAGGACCAGAGTTACCAGGTACACGTGAGGCCTCGGTGGGGATCAGAGGCAACAGGTCTATGTGAGGCCGGCTTGGGGACCATGGTCAACAGGTCTACTTGAGGCCCAGGAGTGGAACATAGTAAGCAGGTCCAGGTGAGTCCTCCGTGTTGAAAAGTGTCACCATGTCCAGATGAGGCCCTGGTGGGACCAGGATCACCAGGTACAGGGGAGGACCTTGAAATAACCAGAGTCAACAGTTCGAGGTCAGGCGCAGGTGGCAACAAGTGTCAGGAGGTCCAAGTCAGGCCAAAGTGGGTTTCACAGTCACTAGGGATCGGTGAGACCCAGAGGGGGACCAGAGTCATGTGGTCCAGGTGAGGTCCAGTTGTGGAACACAGTCACCGGTTCCGATTTTGCCCAGGTGAGGACCATGGACAACAGGGCCAGGTGAGGCCCAGGTGGGGACCGGAGTCCCCAAATCCAGGTGAAGCCCAGGTGGGGACCACGTCACCAGATCCAGGTTAGTCTCAGGTGCAGACCAGAATCACCAGGTCCAGGTGAGGCGGAGGTGGCAACCACACACACAGGTCCCGGTGAGTCCTTGGTGGGGACCAGAGTCACGAGGTACATGAGAAGCTAGAAACACTGCAGCCACCAGGTCCACATGATGTCCATGTGGGAACGAGAATCACCAGTTACAAATGAGGACCAGGTGGGGATCCGACTCACCATGTCCAGGTGAGACCCAGGTGGGAACCAGTGTCACCATGTCCAGGTGTGGCCCAGGTGAAGACCAGAGTTAATAGGTCCGGCTGGGTCACTGTTAGTGAACAGTGTAACCATATCCTAATGCTACCCAGGTGGGTACGAGAGACACCAGGTCCTGGTGAGGCCCAGGTGGGACCAGAGACATGAGGTCCGGGTGAAGTCCTGATGGGAACCACAGTCACCAGGTCAGGTGAGGCCATGCTTAGGATCAGAGTCACCAGTTCCAGGTGAGGCCAAGAAGGAGTCCACAGCAATCAGGTCCAGGTGGGTGACTTAGTCACCAGGATTAGATGAGGACCAGATGGGGACCAGATTAACCAGGTTCAGGTGATTCCCAGGTGGTGACCCGATTTAGGAGTTTCGGGTGAGGACCAGGTAAGGACCAGATTCACCAGGTCCAAGTGAGGCCCACGTGGGGACCTGTGTCACCAGGCATGGGTGAGGCCAAGGTGACAACGCCACTCACCAGGTCCAGGTGAGCCCAACCTGCAGGCCATGCAGAGGAACCATGTCCCGATGATGCCCAGGTAGCAACTAGAGTTACCGGCCGGGTCCAGGTGAGGCCAAACTGCAGGCCATGTGTGGAACCATGTCCCGATGATGCCCAGGTAGGGACCAGAGTTACCAGGTCCAGGTGAGGCCAACCTGCAGGTCATGCAGTGGAACCATGTCCCGATGATGCCCAGGTAGTGACCAGAGTCACCAGGTCCAAATGAGGCCCAGATGGAGCATATTCACTAGGTCCAGGTGAGGCCCAGTTGAGAACCAGAGTCAGCAGATCTGGTTGTGGCCTAGAGGGGTACCAGATACACCTGGTCCAGGTGACATCCAGATGGGGACCAGAATCACCAGGTCAGGGTGAGGCCCAGAGGGGTTCCAGAGTCATCATGTGCAGGTGAGGCTCTGGTGTGGAACAGAGTCACCAGGTACCAATGATGCCCAGGTGAGGACCAGAGTCACCAGGTCTGGGTGACGCGCAGATAGGATCAGAGTCACCAGTTCCCGGTGAGGCCAAGAAAGAGTCCACAGCAATCAGATTCAGATGGGGAACAAATTCACCAGGACTGGGTGAGGCCCAGATGGGGACCAGATTCACAGGTCCAGATGAGGCCCAGTTGGGGACCAGAGTCCCCGGGTCTGGGAGAGGACCAGTTCGACCAGATTAACAGGTCCAAGAGGCCCACGTGTGGAACTGAGTCACCAGGTATGGGGTGGCAACCCCACTCACCAGGTCCAGGTGAGGACAACCTTCAGGCCAGAGTCACCAGATCCAGGTGAGGCCCTAGTGGGGACCGGAGTCACCAGGTAAATGTGCGTCTTCAAGAACACCACCATCACCAGGTCCAGGTGTGGTTCATGTGGGAACGAGAGACACCAGGTCCAGGTGAGAAAGAGGTGGGGACCACAGTCACCAGGTCCAGATTGAGGCCTAGGTGGGGGGACCAGCGTCATCAGGACCAGTTGAGGCCAAAGTGTGGAGCAAAGTTATCATGTCCAGGTGAGGCCCGGGTGGGGAACAGAGTAACGATGTCCCATTGATGCCAGGTGGGAAAAGAGTCAGAAGGTCCCGGTGAGGTGCAGGTGGCAACAGGATTCACCAAGTCCATGTGAGGCCCAGGTGGCGAACAGTCACCAGATCCATGTGCGGACCAGCTAAGGACCAGATTCACCAGGCCCAAGTGAAGCCCAAGGGGTGACCAGATTTACCAGGTAAGGGTGAGGCCCAGAAGGGGAACCAGAGTAACCAGTTTAGTTTGAGGCCCAGAATGGGACCAGTGGTCCGTGGTCAAAGTGAGGCCCAGGTGTGGAATAGAGTATCCAGTCCGAATGATGCCTGGGTCAGGACCAGAGTCACTAGGGCCATGCAGGCCCAGATGGGGAACAGAATCACTAGGTCCTGGTGAGTCACAGAAAAAGACCACAGTCACCAGTATGAGGTGAGCCCCTTGTGGGAACCAGAGCCACTCTATCCAGCTGAGTCCCAGGTCCATGTGAAGCCCACGTGAGGACCAGATTCACCAGGTCGAATTGAGGCATAGCTGGGGACAAGAGTCACCAGGTCTGTGTGCGGCCTAGGTGGGGAAAGATTCAGCAGTTCTGAGTTAGGTCAAAGTGGGGACGAGAGACACCAGGTCCAGGTGAGGCCAAACTGAGTACAAGAGTCACCAGATCCAGGTGAGGTCCATGTTGGAAAGAGAGTCACCAGGTCCAGGAGAGGTCCAGGTGGGAACCAGAGTCACTAGATCCAGGTGAAGTCCAGGTGGGGACCAGAGTCACCAGATCGAGGTGAAGCCCAGGTGGGGACCAGAGTCACTAGGTGCAGATGAGGCCCAGGTGAGGACCAGAGTTACCAGGTACACGTGAGGATCCGGTGGGGATCAGAGGCAACAGGTCCATGTGAGGCCGGCTTGGGGACCATGATCAACAGGTCCACTTGAGACCCAGGTGTGGAACACAGTAAGCAGGTCCAGGTGAGTCCCCCGTGGTTACAAGGGTCACCACGTCCAGGTGAGTCCCAGGTGGGAGCAGGATCACCAGGTACAGGGGAGGCCCTTGAAAGAACCAGAGTCAACAGTTCGAGTTCAGGCGCAGGTGGCAACCAGGGTCAGCAGGTCCAAGTCAAGCCAAAGTGGAATTCACAGTCACTAGGGCACGGTGAGACCCAGAGGGGGAGCATAGTCACCTGGTCCAGGTGAGGTCCAGTTGTGGAACACAGTCACCAGGTCCCAATTTTGCCCAGTTGAGGACCATGGTCAACAGGGCCAGGTGAGGCCGAGGTGGGGACCGGAGTCCCGAAATCCAGGTGAAGCACAGGTGGGGACCACAGTCACAAGATCCAGGGTAGTGTCAGGTGCAGACCAGAATCACCAGGTCCAGGTGTGGTGCAGGTGGCAACCAAACTCACCAGGTCCCGGTGAGGCACTGGTGGGGACCCGAGTCACGAGGTACATGAGAAGCTAGAAACACATGGGATCCCTGGGTGGCGCAGCGGTTTGGCGCCTGCCTTTGGCCCAGGGCGCGATCCTGGAGACCGGGGATCGAATCCCACGTCGGGCTCCCGGTGCATGGAGCCTGCTTCTCCCTCTGCCTGTGTCTCTGCCTCTCTCTCTCTCTGTGACTATCATAAATAAATAAAAATTTAAAAAAAGATGCTAGAAACACTGCGGCCAACAGGTCCACATGATCTCCATGTGGGAACGAGAATCACCAGTTACAGGTGAGGACCAGGTGGGGATCCGACTCACCATGTCCAGGTGAGACCCACGTGGGAAAAAGTGTCACCATGTCCAGGTGTGGCCCAGGTGAAGACCAGAGTTAATAGGTCCGGCTGGGTCACTGTTAGTGAACAGTGTAACCATATCCTGATGCTACCCAGGTGGGTGGCAGAGACAACAGATCCTGGTGAGGCCTAAGTGGGACCAGAGACATGAAGTCCAGGTGAGGTCCCGATGGGAACCACAGTCACCAGGTCAGGTGAGGCCATGCTTAGGATCAGAGTCACCAGTTACAGGTGAGGCCCATGTGGAGCCAGAGTCACCTGGAACAGAAGAGGCCAAAGTCAGGACCAGAGTTACCAGGATCAGGTCACTCCAAGTGGGAATAGAGTAACCATGTCCCGATGATGCCAAGGTAGAACCAGAGTCACCAGGCACAGATGTGGCGCAGGTGGGGAGCATGTTCACTAGGTCCCGTTGAGGCCCAGTTGAGGACCAGAGTCACCAGGTCTAGGTGAGGCCTAGAGGGGTACCATATTTACCTGGTCTGGTGACATCCAGATGGGGTCCGAGTCCCCATGTCAGGCTGAGGCCCAGAGGGGATCCAGAGTCAACATATCCAGGTGAGGCTCAGGTGTGGAACAGAGTATCCAGGTCATAATGGTCCACAGGTGAGGACCAGAGTCACCAGATCTGGGTGAGGCCCAGTTAGCATCAGAGTCAGCAGTTCCAGGTTAGCCAAGAAGGAGTCCACAGCAATCAGGTCCAGGTGGGGAAGAAAGTCAACAGGACTGGGTGAGGCCCAGATGGGGACCAGATTCACCAGGCCCAGGTGATTCCCATGTGGTGACCAGAGTTACCAGTTCCGGGTGACCACCAGGTAAGGACCAGATTCACCAGGTCCAAGTGAGGCCCACGTGGGGACCTGTGTCACTAGGCAAGGGTGAGGCCCAGGTGACAAACCCACTCACCAGTTCCAGGTGAGGCCAACCTGCAGGCCATGCAGAGGAAACAGGTCCCAAAGATGCTCAGGTAGGCACGAGAGTTACCAGGTCAGGTGAGGCCAACCTACAGGCCATGCAGTGGAACCATGTCCCGATGATGCCCAGGTAGGGACCAGAGTTACCAGGTCCAGGTGAGGCCAACCTGCAGGTCATGCAGTGGAACCATGTCCCGATGATGCCCACATAGGGACCAGAGTCACCAGGTCCAAATGAGGCCCAGATGGAGCATATTCACTAGGTCCAGGTGAGGCCCATTTGAGGACCAGGTCACCAGACCTGGTTGAGGCCCAGAGGGTACCATAATCCCCTGGTCCAGGTGATCCATATGGGGACCAGAGTCACCAGGTCAGGTTGATAGCCAGAGAGGTTCCAGAGTCATCATGTCCAGGGAGCCTCAGGTATGGAACAGAGTCACCAGGACCAATGATGCCCAGGTGAGGACCAGAGTTACCAGGTACACGAGAGGCCCCGGTGGGGATCAGAGGCAACAGGTCCATGTGAGGCAGGCTTGGGGACCATGGTCAACAGGTCTACTTGAGGCTCAGGTGTGGAACACAGTAACCAGGTCTAGGTGAGTAACCGGTGGTGACAAAAGTTACCACGTCCAGGTGAGGCCCAGGTGGGGTCCAGGATCACCAGGTCCAGGGGAGGCCCTTGAAAGTACCAGAGTCAACAGTACGACGTCAGTCGCAGGTGGGAACCAGGGTCAGCAGGTCCAAGTCCTCCAAAGTGGGGTTCACAGTCACTAGGGCACGGTGAGACCCAGAGGGGACCAGAGTCGCCTGGTCCAGGTGAGGTCCAGGTGTGGAACACAGTCACCAGGTCCCAATTTTGCCCAGTTGAGTACCATGGTCAACAGGGCCAGGTGACGCCAGATGGGGACCGGAGTCCCCAAATCCAGGTGAAGCCCAGGTGGAGACCACAGTCACCAGATCCAGGGTAGTCTCAGGTGCAGACCAGAATCACCAGGTCCAGGTGAGGTGCAGGTGGCAACCACACTCACCAGGTCCCGGTGAGGCCGTGGTGGGGACCAGAGTCACGAGGTACATGAGAAGCTAGAAACACTGCAGCCTCCAGGTCCACATATGTCCATGTGGGAACGACAATCACCAGTTACAGTGAGGCCCATGTGGAGCCAGAGTCACCTGGACAGAAGAGGCCAAAGTCAGGACCAGAGTTACCAGGATCAGGTCACTCCAGTGGGAATAGAGTAACCATGTCCCGATGATGCCAGGTAGAACCAGAGTCACCAGGCACAGATGTGGCGCAGGTGGGGAGCATGTTCACTAGGTCCCGTTGAGGCCCAGTTGAGGACCAGAGTCACCAGGTCTAGTGAGACCTAGAGGGGTACCATATTTACCTGGTCTGGTGACATCCAGATGGGGCCGGAGTCCCATGTCAGGCTGAGGCCCAGAGGGGATCCAGAGTCAACATATCCAGGTGAGGCTCAGGTGTGGAACAGAGTATCCAGGTCATAATGGTCCACAGGTGAGGACCAGAGTCACCAGATCTGGGTGAGGCCCAGTTAGCATCAGAGTCAGCAGTTCCAGGTTAGCCAAGAAGGAGTCCACAGCAATCAGGTCCAGGTGGGGAAGAAAGTCACAGGACTGGGTGAGGCCCAGATGGGGACCAGATTCACCAGGCCAGGTGATTCCCATGTGGTGACCAGAGTTACCAGTTCCGGGTGACCACCAGGTAAGGACCAGATTCACCAGGTCCAAGTGAGGCCCACGTGGGGCCTTTGTCACCAGGTATGAGTGAGGCCCAGGTGGCAACCCCACTCACCAGGTCCAGGTGAGGCCAACCTGCAGGCCATGCAGAGGAAATATGTCCCGATGATGCCCAGGTAGGGACTAGAGTTACCAGGTCCAGGTGAGGCCAACCTGCAGGCCATGCAGCGGAACCATGTCCCGATGATGCCCAGGTAGGGACCAGAGTTAACAGGTCCAGGTGAGGCCAACCTGAAGTCCATGCAGTGGAACCATGTCCCGATGATGCCCAGGTAGGGATCAGAATCATCAGGTCCAATGAGATCCAGATGGAGCATATTCACTAGGTCCAGGTGAGGTCCAATGGAGGACCAGAGTCACAGGACCTGGTTGAGGCCTAGAGGGGTACCAGAATCACCTGGTCCAGGTGACATCCAGATGGGGACCAGAGTCACCAGGTCAGGATGAGGCCCAGAGAGGTTCCAGAGTCATCATGTCCAGGTGAGGCTCAGGTGTGGAACAGAGTCACCAGGTACCAAAGATGCCCAGTGAGGAGCAGAGTCACCAGGTCTGGGTAATGCGCAGATAGGATCAGAGTCACCAGTTCCAGGTGAGGCCAAGAAGTCCACAGCAATCAGATCAGGTGGGGAACAAAGTCACCAGGACTGGGTGAGGCCCAGATGGGACCAGATTCACCAGGTCCAGGTGAGGCCCAGGTGGTGACCAGAGACCCGGGGCTGGGAGACGACCAGGTAAGGACCAGATTCACCAGGTCCAAGAGGCCCAAGCAGGGACCTGTGTCCCCAGGTACGGGTGAGGCACAGGTGCAACCAAACTCACCAGGTCCAGGAGAGGCCATCCTTCGCGCCATGCAGAGGAACCGTGTCCCGATGATGTACATGTAGGAACCAGAGTTACCAGGTCCAGGTGATGCCAACCTGCAGGCCATGCAGTGGAACCATGTCCCGATGATGCCCAGGTAGGGACCAGAGTCACCAGGTCCAAATGAGGCCCAGATGGAGCATATTCACTAGGTCCAGGTGAGGCCCAGTAGGACCAGAGTCACCAGTTCTGGTTGAGGCTCAGAGGGGTACCAGAATCACCTGGTCAAGGTGACATCCAGATGGGGACCAGAGTCACCAGGACAGGGTGAGGCCCAAGAGGTTCCAGAGTCATCATGTCCAGGTGAGGTTCAGGTGTGGAACTGAGTCACCAGGTACCAATGATGCCCAGATGAGGACCAGAGTCACCAGATCTGGGTGACGCGCAGATAGGATCAGAGTCACCAGTTCCAGGTGAGGCAAAGAAAGTCCACAGCAATCAGTTCCAGGTGGGGAACAAAGTAACCAGGACTGGGTGAGGCCCAGATGGGACCAGTTCACCTTGTCCAAGTGAGGCCCAGGTGATGACCAGAGTACCCAGGTTGGGAGAAGAAGAGGTAAGGACCAGATTCACCAGGTCCAAGAGGCCCACGTGGGGACCTGAGTCACCAGGTATGGGTTAGCCACAGGTGGCAATCCCACTCACCAGGTCCAGGTGAGGCCAACCTGCAGGCCATGTGCGGAACCATGTCCCGATGATGCCCAGGCAGGGACGACAGTCACCAGGTCCAAATGAGGCCCAGATGAGCATATTCACTAGGTCCAGGTGAAGCCAATTGAGGACCAGAGTCACCAGAACTGGTTGAGGCCTAGAGGGGTACCAGAATCACCTGGTCCAGGTTACATCCTAATGGGGACCAGAGTCACCAAGTCAGGTGAGGCCATGCTTAGATAAGAGTCACCAGTTACAGGTGAGGTCCAGGTGTGGACCAGAGTCACCAGACCCAGGTGAAGCCCAGGTGGGGACCAGAGTCACTAGGTCCAGATGAGGCCCAGGTGAGGACCAGAGTTACCAGGTACACGTGAGGCCCCGGTGGGGATTAGAGGCAACAGGTACATGTGGGGCCGCCTTGGGGACCATGGTCAACAGTCTACTTGACGCCCAGTGTGGAACACAGTAAGCAGGTCCAGGTGAGTCCCCGGTGTTCACAAGAGTCACCACGTCCAGGTGAGGCTCAGGTGGGGACCAGCATCACCAGGTACGGGGGAGGCCCTTGAAAGAACCAGAGTCAACAGTTCGAGGTCAGGCCGAGGTGGCAACCCGCGTCAGCAGGTCCAAGGCAGCCAAAGTTGATTCCACAGTCCCTAGGGCACGTGAGACCCAGAGGGGGACTAGAGTCACATGGTCCAGGTGAGTTCCAGTTGTGGAACACAGTCACCGGGTCCAATTGTCTCCAGTTGAGGACCATGGTCATCAGGGCCAGGTGAGGCCCAGATGGGGACCGGAGTCCCCAAATCCAGTGAAGCCCAGGTGGACCACAGGCACCAGATCCAGGTATCTCAGGGGCAGACAAAATCAGCAAAGTCCAGGTGAGGTGCAGGTGGCAACCACACCAACAGTTCACGGTGAGGCCCTGGTGGGGACCAGCCACGAGGTGCATGAGAAGCTAGAAACATTGCAGCCAGCAGTCCACATGATGTCCACGTGGGAACGAGAATCACCAGTTACATTGAGGCCCAGGTGGATATCAGACTCACCATGTTCCAGGTGAGATCCAGGTGGTAACCAGTGTCACCATGTCCATTGTGGCGAGGTGAAGACCAGAGATAATAGGTCCGGCTGGGTCACTGTTAGTGAAGAGTGTAACCATATCCTGATGCGACCCAGGTGGGTATGAGAAACACCAAGTCCTGGTGAGGCCCAGGTGAGACCAGAGACATGAGGACCAGGTGAGGTCCCGATGGGAAACCACAGTCACCAGGTCTGGTGAGGCCATGATTTGGATCAGAGTCACCAGTTACAGGTGAGACCCAGGTGGAGCCAGAGTCACCTGGTAGAGAAGAGGCCAAAGTCAGGACCAGAGTTACCAGGATTAGGTCAGTCCCAGAGAGGAATAGAGTAACCATGTCCCGATGATGCCCACGTAGAACCGAGTCACCAGGTCCAGATGAGCGCAGGTGGGGAGCATGTTCACTAGTCCCGGTGAGGCCCAGTTGAGGACCAGAGTCACCAGGTCAAGTTGAGGCCTAGAGGGGTCCAGATTCACCTGGTCTAGGTGACATCCAGATGGGGACCAGAGTCACCATGTCAGGCTGAGGCCCAGAGGGGATCCAGAGTCATCATGTCCAGGTGAGGCTCAGGTGTGTACAAAGTATCAGGTCTTAATGGTCCACAGTGAGGACCAGAGTCACCAGATCTGGGTGAGACCCGTTAGGATCAGAGTCACCAGTTTCAAGGTGAGGCCAAGAGGAGTCCACAGCAATCAGGCCCAGGTGGGGAACAAAGTGACCAGGACTTTGTGAGGCCCAGATGGGACCAGATTCACCAGGCCCAGGTGATTCCCAGGTGGTGACCAGAGTTACCAGTTCCGGGTGAGGTCCAGGTAAGGACCAGATTCACAAGGTCCAGTAAGACCCACGTGGGGACCTGTATCACCAGGCATGGGTGAGGCCCAGGTTTCAACCCCACTCACTGGGCCAGGTGAGGGCAACCTGCAGGCCATCAGAGGAACCATGTCCCGATGATGCCCCAGGTAGGGACTAGAGTTACCAGGTCCAGGTGAGGCCACCTGCAGGCCATGCAGTGGAAACCATGTCCCGATGATGCCCAGGTAGGGACCAGAGTTACCAGGTCCAGGGAGGCCAACCTGCACGTCATGCAGTGGAGCCATGTCCCGATGATGCCTCCAGGAAGGACAAGAGTCACCAGGTCAAATGAGGCCCAGATGGAGCATATTCACTAGGTCCAGGTGAGGCCCAGTTGAGGACCAGAGTCACCAGATCTAGTTGAGGCCTACAGGGGTACCAGAATCACCTGGTACAGGAGACATCCAGATGGACCAGAGTCACCACTTCAGGTGAGCCCAGAGTGGGAAGAGAATCACTAGGTCCAGGTGAGGGCCCCAATGGTGGACCTGAGAAACCAGGTCCCATGATGCCCATATGAGGACCTGAGTCACCAGGTCCAGGTGAGGTCCCTGTGGGAACCCGACACTCGTCCAGGTGAGGCACAGGTGGGATCACAGTCACCAGGTCCAGGTGAGGCCCAGGTATATAAGAGAGTGTCAAGGTCCCAATGATGCCCAGTAAGGACCAGAGGCAACAGGTCCAGGAGAGGCCCAAATATGGATCAGAGTCATGTGTTCTAGGTGAGGCCAGAAGGAACCAGGAACCAGGACCAGGAGAGGGCCATATAGGACCAGAGCCACCAGAGCCAGGGAGGTCCAGGTGGGAACACAGTCAGAAGGTCCAGGTGAGGCGCAGGTGGCAACAGGATTCACCAAGTCCAGGTCAGTCCCAGGTGGCGACCTGTCACCAGATCCAGGTGTGGACCAGCTAAGGACTAGATTCACCAGGCCCAGGAGAAGCCCAAGGGGTGACCAGAGTCACCAGGTAAGGGTGAGGCCCAGAGGGATAACCATACCCAGTTTAATTTGAGACCAGAATGGGACCATAGGTCCCTGGTCAGAGTGTCGCCCTGGTGTGGAATAGATTATCCAGATCCCAATGATGCCTGGGTGAGGACCAGAGTCACTAGGGTCATGCAGGCGCAAATGGGAACAGAATCACTAGTCCTGGTGAGGCATAGAATAAGACCGAGTCACCAAAATCAGGTGAGCCCCTTGTGGGAACCAGAGCCACTCAATCCAGCTGAGTCCCAGGTCCATGTGAGGCCCACTGAGGACAAGATCATCAGGTCGAATTGAGGCATGGCTGGGGACAAGAGTCACCAGGTCTGGGTGCGGCCTAGGTGGGGCATGATTCAGCAGTTCTGAGTTAGGTGAAAGTGGGGATGAGAGACACCATGTCCAGGAGAGGCTAAACTGAGGACCAAGGCAACAGATCCATGTGAGGTCCATGTTGGAAAGAGAGTCACCAGGGCCAGGAGAGGTCCAGGTGGGACCAGAGTCACCATATCCAGGTGAAGCTCAGTGGGGACCAGAGTCACTAGGTCTAGATGAAGCCCGGTTAGGACCAGAGATACCCGGTACACTTGAGGCCCCGGTGGGATCAGAGGCAACAGGTCCATGTGAGGCCGGCTTGGAGACCATGGTCAACAAGTCGACTTGAG
>NW_023330277.1:0-20344 GCF_011100685.1 Canis lupus familiaris
AAAAGAGAGAGAGAGAGAGAGACAGAATCCCAAGCAAACTCCATGCGGGGCTCACTCTCACGACCCTGAGGCCATGACCTGAGCTGAAATCAAGAGTCAGACACTTAGCTGATGGAGCCTACCCAGGCATCTCTGGAACAAATTTTCAGAAAGGCAAGGATTACAATAACTGTGAATGGTCTTAGAATGATGTTAGAGAAGGTGGCAAAGCAGGAAGCTCCAGGAAAACATCTCCCATTCTAGACAAAAATTGTACTTGAAGAATATGTCTGATGTAACTATTTTGAAATTCTGGGGTCTTTTCAAAGGCTTGCAGCCTTCAGGGGAATTACTGGGCAGCACACTGTGGTTTCTCTCCACTCTCAGCATGTGGTGGCCACTCAATCCTCATCTTCGGCCACATGGCAGACATTCATGTCTGCATCCCTGACATGTCATGAATGTGATTTTGGGGGGCTAATGTAGACAATATGGATCTTTCCCTACAAGTATCAGGGATTTATACTGTGATTGCTGCTTCTGATCTTGGAGGTACAGGCAGGGAGGTAGACTGCCATTGTCGCAAACCTACTGGCTAAAGAAGCCACCAGGGAAATTAAGAGACAGGGTTTTATTCCAGCCCCCTTTATTTTTCCCTCTTCTCCCTCTGGGAACTGGACATTTGAGGACTAGGACATTCAGAATGAATTACATATATTATGGAATTTAGGAAATCACCACAAATCCCCAGTGTAACACTGGCTCAGGGGCTCTCTGAATCTCTCACTGCCAAGGGAGGGAGCACTCAGCTTTCTCACCATCTCACCCAGACATGGGACAAAAGGAAAGAGGAAGGTGAGGCTCGGAGGCTGCCAGCACTCCAAAGTCAAAAACTGAGTTGGGGGCACCTGGGTGGCTCAGTGGTTGAGCGTCTGCCTTTGGCCGATGGTGTGATCCTGGGATCCTGGGATCGAGTCCCACATTGGGCTCCCCACAGGGAGCCTGCTTCTCCCTCTGCTTGTGTTTCTGCCACTCTCTGTGTCTCTCATGCATAAAAAATCTTTTTTAAAAATGAGTCCAACTCTTAATCTTTCATCTAGCAGGCAAGTTTCTGCTATGTTCATGTAAATATTGCTCTCTTCACTACCCACCCTGAGGTCACTCCCTTCAGGGCTGACCATCTGACCTGCTGTTGGGGACTCAGCCCTCCTTGCCCTTCCCTCAAGTTCCACCCCCTCACCCATGTGCAGGCACATCCTCTCCTCTCCCACAGTGAGAAGTGCTGCTTACAAGCAAGAGAAATTCACTCTAACCACCAAAGCAATGGGGATATACTGAGAGGTGAGGGTCATTCCTCATTGTGCCAAAGGGAGAGACAGACACCTGGGAAGACGGAGTCCCGGCTGCTGTGGGAACGGTGGGTGCCACCTCCATGTCCTCTTGTGGCTGCCTTTGGTCACCGCTCAAGACCTGAGTTCCAGGAGGAGAGAAACTGATGGGACCCACAGAGGCAGCGGGTCTGCTCCTTGACCCAGTGACTGTGCCCTGGGCTGGGGTCCTCATACTGGCCCTGGCCTACTGCGGTGAAAAAGATGGGGAAATCATTAGAACGAATGTTCGAGGCACTATCCTCAGGAAGGGTGTGTGAGGGCCATGAGGTTCAGAGCAGCCAAGTAAAATGCCCAAGGTCACACAACAAGGAAATGGTGATGTATTATTCTTTCTATGGATTGCTCCATCAATTTGCCAATATTTTGTTGAGGACTTTTCTGTTCATGGGGAGATGCTGGTTTGCAATTTTCTTTTCTTATAATATCCTTGTCTGGTTTGGCATCACTGGTATCCTGGGTCCATGAGATGATCTCAGAAGTATTCCTGCCTCCATTTTCTAAAAGATTTTCTATAATACTGACTTTAATTATTCCTTAGGTTTTTGATAGAATTTACCAAATGAAGCCAGCCAGGCCTGGAGTTTTCTTAGTGGGAAAGTCATAAATTCAATTTGTTTCTTATAATTTTGAAATAATTACAAACTTAGAGAAAACCTAGACATACATTTGTGAGAAAGTTGCAAAACTGACACCATATCACCCCTGAAGATTTTGGCATGTATTTCCTACAAACAAGGACTTTTCCCCACACACAACTGCAGTGCATCCTTGAAAATGAGGGAGCTGTCATGGATGTAGAGCTGACACCTGGTCCTCTGGCCTGTACTCAAGTCTCATCTATAATAATGCCCTGCAGAGTAAAAGGTACTCCATGTCTCCTCTCCAGTCCCTGGGTACTTTCCAACACCACAGCCAGCTGTTTGTAGAACATGGAAGGCCCCTCATCTGGATCATCTGACATGTCCTCATGCATAGATTAAAGTCGTGTATCTTTGGCAAAACATCTTGAGGTAATGTTGTGCCTATGTCCTTGTAGGAGGCCCACAAGTTCTCCTTGTACTACTGACAATCACGCACTGAAGCTGGGATCTCCCACAGTCTCCACCATGATGATACTCTTTCTCCTTTGAAATTACTAAGCATTTTGTAGGGAAATACTTTCCAACTATATAAATACCCCCTTCATCATAGAATTTTCGATGTAATCACTGATGTATTTATATCTGTAATATGATTTCCTATTTTACTGAGTTAGTCCGTTCTCTCACTGTTTCTCTTGACATTCAAACCATCTCAGACTTGACCAACAGGAGGCCCTCCAGGCTGGCTCCTGTATCCCTGTAACATGCCTCCAGTCTGTGAGCCCCTCCTTGCTGTTTTGGCACAAGATGCTCCAGGCTTCACCTTGTAATTTTCCTAACATGGCCCTGGAATCATGGAGCTCTGGTTCATTTGTAGAAGCTAAGACCTGGGATCATTGTTATTGGATGTTATAGATAGAGACTATCTATCTATTATCTATCTTCTATCTATCTATCATCTATCTTCATCATCATGTATTACTTATTATATACCTTATTTTACCTTATTGTATCAGTATACCTCAGTACCAATTTCTAGATTAATGTTGTTGTGGGCAGAAAACAGAAAGTATGGGGCTCACTTCTCTGCAGAACTCCAGTTTCTGTCTCCCCAGGTGCTGGAACTCACTGCTTATCATTTGCTTCCGATCAGCCCCATTCTGCCCAATTCCTCAGCCCTGAAACAGCAGGCGCTTTGAGGGGAAGCAGCGGGAAGTCAGACTCACTAATGTCTTGGGATTCAGGCCCCTCGTTAATTTGTTTTTGTGTGTAAAGCATTTTTATTTAAACTCTTAATATAACAAGGACAACAAAAGAGCAAATGAGGGAGTTTATAGTTTGGGAGTTGATGCTGGTTCATATCAGAGGAAAGTCAGCCAACTGTGGGCACAGGTTTTGAAAATTCTTCAGACCTTGAGACTCAGACACTATGTCCTTTTCATGTCCACCGGAGCCACATAGCTAAAGTGCTGTATGTTCCGTCTTTGTTTCCTTCAGATGCCTCTTCGTATCATATTCCTTGGCTCCATGACAAGCAGGTCCTGCATCCCTCCCGCCTGGGTTAGTCTTTCTTTTTTTTTTAAGATTTATTTATTTATTTGAGAAACAGAGATTGTATCCACAAATAGGGGGTAGGCAGAGGCAGAGGGAGAGAATTTTCAAGCAGACTCCCTAATGAGTGTGGGGCTAGACTCGGGACTCGATCTCAGGACCCCAAGATCATGACCTGAGCCAAAATCACCAGTTGGACACTGAATCGATTGCTGGACATTGAACCAGGCTGAAAGCACCCCTCCTGGGTCACTTTCTAACCAAAAACTCCAGGCTGGGTAACTTTGCCACGTGTTTCATGTCAAAATAACACAAACTTATATCCATTTATCCAGAGAAGGGAAGGAGAGAACATTTCCAATTCAATATCTGAGGCTAGCAAACCTTGATACAAAAGCTTCACAGAGGCATTAAATACAAGGGTAATGAAAGTCAAATCTATAATCACTAAAGAAAACATTACAAAACTATATGATATAAAATGCTATCAAAGTACCAGACAGTATTAAAGGGTAGTACAGTGTGATCAAACAGACTTATTCTAGAAAAGCAAGATGATTAGCATTCAAAAATCTACTTAAGTAATTAACCATATCTATAGAACATATGATCATGTCAGTGGGAGAGAAACATTATTGTATAAAATTAAAAATCCATTCATGATAAAAAGAAAAAACTATGAATAGAAGTAAATTTACTTAACCTCTTGATGTGTCTTCAAAACACTCAAACATCATGCTTGATGGTGAAATCTAAAAAATCCTTCTCCTTGAGTTTTGGAGCAAAGTACAAATGGCTGCTACACCATCCCCATTCAATGATGGGCTGGAGATGCCACCCAGACTCAATAAGACAAGAAAGAGAAAAGTAATGAGACTGGAAAGAGAGTAGAAAGATGTCATTTGTATTGATTACATCAATATGAACACTAAAAAAATCCAAAGAAGTCTATGAGAAACTACTATGATTAATAATCAGAGTTACTGGACATAATTTATATTTCTAAACAACAGCAACAATTGGAAAATTAATTATTAAATGACACCATTTATAATTGCTTCAAAAATAAAACGCTTAGGAAAACATTTAATAAAGTATATGTAAAAATATATATGTTTGGAGTACCTAGGTGGCTCAGTCAGTTAAGTGTCCAACTCTGATTTTGACTCAGGTCATTGATCTCAGGGTCGTGAGATGAAGCCCCATGTCAGGTTCCCTGCTCAGCACAGAGTCTGCTTAAGATTCTCACTCTCACTCTCCTCTGCCCCTCCCTCCATCCGCACCCTCTCTCAAAAACAAATAAATAAATGGATAGATGATTGTAAAACATTATTGAGGACATAATGAAGACCAAAATAAAGACAGATATGCCTATCCATGGATTAGAAGATCTATTATAAGGGTAGCCTGGGTGGCTCAGTGGTTTAATGCCACTGTCAGCCCAGGGGTGTGATCCTGGAGACCAGGATCGAGTCCCACATCAGGCTCCCTGCATGGAGCCTGCTTCTCCCTCTGCCTGTGTCTATGCCTCTTCCTCTCTGTGTGTCTCTCATGAATAAATAAATAAAATCTTTTAAAAACAAAATACTCTATTATAAAATGTGAATTCTTCCCCCAAATTATCTATAGAATCTAACAATCCCATTCAAAATTCCAGCAGGTATTGTGGAAGTCAAGTTAATTAAAAAATTTATATGGAAATGCAAGACTAAAATAGCAAATACAATACCAAAGAAGAATAAGAAAGAAGATTTACATTACCAGATTTAAGACTTACTAATTAAAAGCTACAGAAACTCAGACAGTATGATATGAGCATATGATTAAACAAATAGATCAACAAAACAGAATAGTGTTTGGTGAGTACAACCACTTTGGAAAATTATTTAGCAGAATCAGGTAAAAACTGATCATATGCAGATTCTACACTCCACAAGTCCCCCCTCTCCTGAGCATGTAATGTGGCAGGTGGAATGATGGCACCTCAAAGATGGCCACCTAATCCCCAGCATCTGTATATATATTCTGCTACATGCAACAAATAATTAAGGTTACAGATAGAATTAAGGTTACCTTATCAGTTGACCTTGAAATAGGGAAATTATCTGGAATTACTCAAGTGGCCTCCAATCTAATGAGATGAGTCCATAGAGAAGGAAAGCCAGAAGAGTCTGTGAGAAGACTGGACTCACCATTGCTGGCACTGAAGATGGAGGGAAGGTTGTCACAAATCAAGACATGTGAGTGGCCTCTGAAGCTGGGAATGGGGCACCTGGGTGGCAGTCAGTTGAGCATCTGACTCTTGGCTTTGGCTCAGGTCATGATCTCAGGGTCATGAGGTCAACTACTCCGCATTAGGCCCACCCTCAGAACAGAGTCTGCTTGGATTCTCTCTTCCTCTCCATCTGCCCCTCCTACTTATTCTCTCTCTCTAACAAATAAATAGATGAAGAAAGCAGAGGAGGAAGGAAGGAGGAAGGAGAAGAAAAGAAGAAGCAAGAAAAGAAGAAAAGAAGAAGAAGAAGAAGAAGAAAGAAGAAGAAGAAAGAAGAAGAAGACAGAAAAGAAAGAAGAAAGAAGAAAGAAGAAGAAGAAGAAGAAGAAGAAGAGAGAGGAGAGGCAGAAGGAGGAGGAGGAAGGAAGGAAGGAGGAGAAAGAAGGGGAGGAAGAGAAAGAAGGAAGGAGGAGGAGGAGAAAGGAAGAAGGAGGAGGAAGAAAGAAGAAGGAGGAGGAAGGACAGGAGGAGGAGGGAGGAGGAGGAGGAGGAGGAAGGAGGAGTGAGGAGGGAAGAAGAAGAAGAAGAAGAAAGAAGAAGAAAGAAGAAGAAGAAGAAGAAGAGAAGAAGAAAAAAAAAAGAAGAAGAGAAAGACGAAGGGAATGGCCCTCAGCTCATAACCAGCAAGGAAATGGGACCTCAGTCCGACAACTTGTTGAATCCTACCAACAAGCTGAATGAACAGGAAACAGCTTCTCCCCTGGAGCCTCTAGAAAGAAATACAGCCCTGCTAACCACCTTAAGTCTAGCCTGGTGAAACCTATATTAAACCTCCGACTCCTTACAGAACTCTAAGAGAACACATTTGTGTTGTTTTAAGCCACCAAGAAATTTGTACAACAGCCACTTACAATTAATACAACAAGAGCAAGCAAAAAACATTACATATTCAACCACAGTCCACCCTTGGTTCCCGAGTATGCATGCAGATTTGCATACACATGTACAAACACCCTTTCCCTAACTAATTATTCCAAAGACTGCACTTCTCATAATGCAACAATCCTTTCAATCACAAAAAACTCCTCTTCCTTTGGACGATGGCTCAGACTGGATCCAAGTAGATCATACTGCAACAAGCTGAAAACCTGGGGGTGCTGTACCCGCATCATGGAAGGTGAAAAATGTTCAGTTTCATTGATCTTGCAACCATGGATTTAACAGTTACCCAGATATCTAACCTAATCAAGGAAGGGAAAGCAGAGCAATCAGAATAAAAAACTCTCTTTCAGAAAAGGAACATGTAAATCCAGTCATCAGTGGTCTGAATAACACATCACGCCCCTCTGGATAGGGAAGAAAGTGACGTCCTGCTCAATGGACAGCTTGGCTGGCTGGGTTCCCCCTGCACGGAAGAGACTTGATTTCTGCTCCCTTCTGTTCTCTGTGGCCCTACTAAAAGGGTTATTGCCTGGGGACAGCATTTGAGAGGGGAGGGTAACTATCCTGGAGGTGCCTGGGGACTGAATAGTAAGAGGCTCCTGCGCCAGGGCACCCTTCGCTGACACTGTCCCAAACACTATTTTGATGCCAATTGATTGATTTCCTGAGTCCTGCCATGACTATTGGTCCTATCTCTTTAGTCAGTGGCTTCTGTCCCAGCCTTCTCTCTGCCTCCAAAACAGTGGGAACAAAGAACTGGGATGGCCAGGTGGCCCCAAACAGTCCAAGAACACCTCTCAGTCCCCAGGCCACCACCCCACCCAGATTTATGGTAGAGCCAGAGGCACAGAGGCCTTCAGCAGCAGCAGCCCCTATCGAGAGTGGTTTGGGGGGCAGGATCCCCTGATCCTCCAGGCTATCCACATCCTGGCTTCCAGAATACCACAGTTTGATGATCCCATCCCTAACGCTGCCATGAGCCAAATAATTCAGCTTTTGCAATTCAAGAAGGTAGACAATTGCCTGACTTGTAAGTGGCCCTGGTCCTCTGCACTCTTAAATCTCAGGAGACTTTCCAGCTGGCAACTTCCTCCTGTCAATCTGCAGGACTGAAACGAATACGTCAGTTGTGCACTGCCTCACTGATGGCCTCAGTAAAGAGCCAGCACGCTAACAATGTTGGCTCCTCCCCACAGGTGCTAGGCACCGAGACCCAGTGCCCTTGCTAACAGTGAGCAGAGCATGTCCACTCATACAATGAAAACACACTCCCTGGTTCTTTTAGGAAGCCTATACGGTTATAAGCCTATACCCTTTATCCAATTAATTATTACCAAGTTTTCCTTGTTGTAAAGTCCAAAGGGTCCAGTTTAATACTCACATTATCCACATCATCTGTTTTTTAAAAATATGCAGAGAACAACCCTAGAGGACACCATGGACAGGGAAATTAGGCAATACCATTGAAACTCAAGTGATTCTAGGAATAAAGATGCCACTGAATTAGCAGAAGTCTTAAAAGTCTTTTTTTGAGAAAAGATTGTAAAAGACTCAGAGACCACTTTTTCAGCCCCCCATTACATTAAAGATAAAGAGGCTGTTTAGCGCATGGATCCCTGAACCTGCAGCACTGGCCCTTAAGTCCCAGGCTATGAAATGCATCTCCCAGATTTTGTTGGAAACGGCCTGGCCTCTGCATCACCCGGGAAGAGAAGGAGAAGGAGAGGGAGAGGAACCCAGGAAGGAGCGTGGTCTCTGTGGCACCCCATGGCTCTCTACTTGTCAGGGGGGTCTCCACCTATGGGCTGTGGAGGGACTGCAAAGGCGCTGCTGGGGGGATGGGCAGGAAACGCTTCCCTTCCTCCACGTTCAGCCCGGGCCCTAGACCCCTCCGACTGCAGCTCACAGTTGGCCGGGTGCTCTTCTGACGTCTGCAAAACACTTGGGAGTAAGCTGCTCTCAGGACTGGGCCCCGTGTTTCTGCCTCCACTCCTCGAATCAACTTCATTAACTCAAGGAAGGGGTCTGATGTGCAAAGGAAAACACCGAGATGCCTATCATGCCTCCTGGAGCATATACAGTCGGTCACTAATGTATCGTATTACTGGTGTTCTTTAAGTGCCCTTGATATTTTCATTCTATGATCATTTAAAATAAAAGCACTCCTACGTCATCCCCCATACCTGAGGGGTGCGAAGGCCTACCTCTCAGGAGCCTGATAGCACTGAGATCACACACGCAGTGGGCACAATGGCAGAGCGGCTCTTGGGCACACAAACACGAACACGCACTCGCCACAGGCCCCCGCTTGGGCGCTCCCAGCTCCACCAGCAGCCACCGAAGAGCGGGATACACCCTGCCGGGCGGTGTCCCTAACCACCGAGGGGCTGGGGTACACCATGCGGGAGTGTCCCTAACCACCGAGGGGCTGGGGGTACCACCCTGCCGGGCGGTGTCCCTAACCACGAGGAGCGGCGGTACCACCCCTGCGGGAGTGTCCCTAACCACCGAAGAGCGGGATACCACACCTGCCGGGCGGTGTTCCTAACCACGAGGGGGCTAGGGTACACCCTGCCGGGGCGGTTGTTCCCTAACCACCGAGGAGCGAGGTACACCCTGCCAGGCGGTGTCCCTAACCACCAAGAGCTGGGGTAAACCCTGCGGGAAGTGTCCCTAACCAACTGAGGAGCGGGGGGTACACCCTGCCAGGCGGTGTCCCTAACCACCGAGGAGCTGGGGAGGACACCCTGCGGAGTGTCCCTAACCACCGAGGAGCGGGGTACACCCTGCCAGGCGGTGTCCCTAACCACCCGAGGAGCGGGGGTACACCCTGCGGGAGTAGTGTCCCTAACCACCGAGGAGCGGGGGGTACACCCTGCCAGGCGGTGTCCCTAACCACCGAGGAGCGGGGTACCACCTGCCAGGCGGTGTCCCTAACCACGAGGAGCTGGGGACACCTGCGGGAGTGTCCCCTAACACCGAGGAGCGGGGTACACCCCTGCCAGGCGGTGTCCCTACCCACCGAGGAGCGGGGTACACCCTGCGGGAGTGTCCCCTAACCACCGAGGAGCGGGGTACACCTGCCAGGCGGGTCCCTAACCACCAAGGAGCTGGGGTACACCCTGCGGGAGGTCCCTAACCACCGAGGAGCTGGGGTACACCCTGCGGGAGATGTCCCTAACCACCGAGGAGCGGGGTACACCCTGCCGGGAGTGTCCCTAACCACCGAGAGCTGAGGTACACCCTGCGGGAGTGTCCCTAACCACCGAGGAGCGGGGTACACCCTGCCCAGGCGGTGTCCCTAACCACCGAGGAGCGGGGGTACACCCTGCGGGAGTGTCCCCTAACCACCGAGGAGCTGGGGTACACCCTGCCGGGAGTGTCCCTAACCACTGAGGAGCGGGGGAACACCCTGCCGGGAGTGTCCCTAACACCGAGGAGCGGGGTACACCCTGCCGGGAGGTGTCCCTAACCCGCAGAGCCTGGGAGACCCGCAGAGCCCGGGAACCCGGCAGACCCCGGGGGACCCCGCAGAGCCTGGCCGGCATCCACAGGCTCAGAGCACTTCCCCAGGGACGCGGAGACCCGGAGCAGCCTCCAGGGGCACAGGGTTCCTTCCCAGCACCTGGAGGCAGGTTTGTGAGAATTTCCAAAGCCTCTAGAAGTACCGATCCTAATTCTGCGTAAAGTGCCGCGATCGAGGGCCATGTACAAAACGGCAAATGGCCCATGACACCATGTGTGAAATGTCCAGAATAGCTAATCCAGAAAGTAGATGAGTAATTGCAAGGGGCAGTGGGAGAGGGGAGGCGACTGTTACCAGGTGAAGGGTTTCCCTGGCCTGATGGAAAAGTTCTGGAACCCGATAGCGGTGATGGTTATACGCATCCGGAGTGTACTTAATGCCACTGAATGGTTAAAATGGTAACATTTATGGTGTGTGTATTTTACCACAAATATATATATATCATAAAACTTCCTGGTAGGGGCAATAGGTATCCCAGAACCAGCTCATCAGAAGTTATTTTTCCAGGGTACGGAGAAACCAGTCATCACTGGTTAATTGAAAAAGATGTTTAAGCACTGGATGTTATTCTGTATGCTGGTAAATTGAACACCAATAAAAAATAAATTTATTATAAAAAAATAAATAAAATAAAATAAAATAAATGGGGTGAGGGGTCCCTAAGAGTGTTATATATACTGAAAATTGTATTTCTTTTTTTTTTTTTCCAAGAGTAAAAAACATCAGCAATATACCAATTTGCCCATTTTGTTCTGCTGATTCAAATCCAGGTGTTGGTGGCCCTACAAACCTCCTCAGGGCTCTGTTTCAAAGCAGTTTGTGAAGATTTAACAAACGAATCTACCCCAAAGTCTTTGAACCTTAGTTACATCCTCCAGTGCCCTAATTTTTTTTAAATGTAAAATGAAATCGTCCACATTTCCACATAATACAGTGATGGGACACACAAACTAACATTGTCAGCAAACCACACAAGGATGGCACAGGTTCTGCACCATGGCATCTGTGTTATCATTGATCCCCAGGCAACCTAAGAGGTGGAGACTTCTGTTATCCTCTGGGTTGAGGCCAAGTCACCAAAGCTGGGTGGTGAGGGGGCTGCCCAACAGAGACCCAGCCCCTCTCTGTGGCTTGTTCAAAGGGGCTGGGATCCGGCTGGAGAAGGACCAGGGCAGACCTCGTGGGACAGGGTCCCCGGTTAGCAGGCTCCAAGGAGCCTTACAGGGTGGGGGTGGGGGCTGAGCTAATTGAGCCTCTCCTCACCCACTTGGCTGGCTTGTCCCATTTGGGGCCATTATGAATAAAGTGCTATAAAATAGTCCCCAGCAGACACATGTTTTCATTCACTCCAGTGGGTAGACAGGAATGGAATTACTAGGTCATGTTTAACATTTTAAGAAACTGAAAGTTTAAAAAAAAAAAAGAAACAAAGTTTTCCACTAATGGCAATTCCAGTTACTCTAAATCCCCTCCAACACTTGGGTGTCAATCTTCTGAATTTTGGCCATTTTAATGTATGTGTACAAGTAATTTACTTTAATTTGCATTTTCTGATGAATTATGATGGTGCCTATGATCTTACATGCTTTTTGGTCATTAGCATATTTTTTCTTTTTTTTTTAAAGATTTATTTATTATTTATGATAGACATAGAGAGAAGAGAGAGAGAGAAAGAGAGAGAGAGGCAGAGGACACAGGAGGAGGGAGAAGCAGGCTCCATTGCCGAGAGCCCGATGCAGGACTCGATCCCGGGACTCCAGGATCGCGCCCTGGGCCAAAGGCAGGCGCTAAACCGCTGAGCCACCCAGGGATCCCGCATATTTTCTTTAATGAGGTATCTATTCAAATTATTTGCCCATTTCTAATTGGTTAGTGAAAGTCCTCATGTATTCTGGATACAATTCCTGTCTCAGCTACATGTACTGCAGGTATGTTTCCCATTCTGTGGCTTGCCTTTTCGGTTTTAATTTTGGTGAAGTCCAGTTTATCAATCTTTTTCTGCTACTGTTAGTGATTTTGGTGTCCCATCTAAGGCATCTTTGCATATTGCAGGGTCACAAAGATTTTCTCCTCTCAATGTCTGTAGGATCTAGAACTATCTCCCTTTTTTCCTTGCTGTTGGTAATTTGCATTTTTCTTTTTGGCGGGAACCTGATTACTCTAGCTGGATGATTAACAATTTTGTTGATATTTTCAGTTTTTGGTTCATTTAGCTCCTCCATTTTCTGTTTTATTGTTCTGCTTTAACTTGATTATTTCCTTTCCTTCTACATGCTTTGGGCTTAGTTTATTCTTGTGTTTCTAGCTTCTTAAGGAGGCAACCCAGATCACGGACTGTAAAACTTCCTCCTTTACTTATTTTTTTTTTCCTCCTTTACTTATATAAGATTATAATCTTCCTTCTACACAATCATCTTTTAACTGTACCCCACAAATTTTGGCATGTTGTCTTTCATTACCACTTAGAAATGTTTTTTATTTTCCCTGTGATTTCTTCTTTGGCCCATGAGTATTTTAAAATGTATTGATTTTCATATATTTGAGGACTTTTCAGATGTTTTAATTATTGATTCACAAATATTGTGGTCTGAGAATATACTCTATGATGATTAAATGATTTTGAATCTATTTAAATGTACTAAGGCTTGTTTTATGGTCTCCCGTGGTGAATTTTTGCATGTGCATGAAAAGAATCTATATTCTGCAGTCGTTGGGTACACTGTTTTATAAATGTCAATCATACCAAGTTAGAGGATAGCGTTCATGTCTTGTATGTCCTTGATTTTCTAGCAATCTGTCCTATAGTTACTGAGAGAATAGCGCAGAAGTCCCCAACTCTAGTTAATGGATTCGCCTGTCTCTCCTGGCAGTTACGTCAGTTCTTGCTTCACATATTTGAAACTCTGTTATTAAATGCATATATGATTGGTATGACCTTTTTAATATTATGGAAAATATTCTTTCTCTTTGGTGAGTCTTCTTTGTCAGCACCTCCAGATTTCCTATGTCTAGTGTGTACATAGTATGTCTTTTTCCAATCTTTTCACTTTAATCTGTGTCTTTACCTTTTAATTGGGTTTCTTCCAGACACCATATATCAGGTCAGTCTGATATCTCTGTTTACATTTTTGTCACTATCAATAGGGTTAAGTCTGCCATCTCGCTGTTTTTTCTTTGTTCCATCTTTGTTTATTTTTCCTCTTTTCCTTACTACCTTTGGATTTCATTCTTCTTTAGTATCTCATGTTTCTCCTCTAATAAGTACAGATTAGCTGTACTTCTGTTTATTTTTTCAGTGGTTGCCATAAGGCATATAAATGCACATCTTAACTTATTACTGTCTACTTTCAAATAATATTGTACTACTTCATGGACGACATAAGCACCTCACAACAATTGTAATTCCACTTCCCATCCTTTTGTGTATTGTTTTCACAAATTCTACTTCTACATATGTTGCAAGCCCCATGATGCAATACTGTTTTTATTTACACAATTACCATTTAAATAAATCATTAAATTTTTTGTTGTCTACAACATTGTTCATTCATTCGTGGAGATCCACATTTCTACCTAATGCCATTTTTCTTCAGCTTGAAGAAATTTCTTTAGTATTTTTGTAGCTCAAATCTTCTGGAGATACAATCTTTGAATTTTTGTCTGAAAATTTCTTTAATTTGCCCTCATTTTGAAGGATCATTTCTCCAGATACGAGATTCTGGGTTAACAGCTCCCTCTTTTGGAACATTAAAGATATCACCCTGTTGTGCTTTGGTTTGCATTTTTTCTGACGAGAAGTCATTTATTCTGTCTTTATTTGTCTGTATGAAATGGGTCTTTTTTCCTTTGGCTCTCCCCATCCCTGGTTTTTAACAATGTAATTATGATGTACATTGGTCTGGGGTGTGCATGGGTGTGTGCATGCAGAGAAAGAGAGTATACATGTAGCTGTATGTTAATGTGTGTGTGTGTTTTGTGTCTGTGTGTAGGCTCAATTCTTAACTATAATTTCTTAAATGGAGCTTCAGCTTTTTCAGTGTTAATTGTAGTATGGAGATTTACTCATTTAAAATTTATGTGTGGATATTGGGGCCCCTGGGTGGCTCAGCAGTTGGGCACTGGCCTTCTTCGGCCCTGGGCGTGACCCCGGGATCCTGGGATCGAGTCCCAGTTGGGCTCCCCGCAGGGAGCCTGCTTCTCGCTCTCCCTGTGTCTCTGCCTCTGTGTCTCTCATGAATAAGTAAATAAAATCTTTTTAAAAAATGGTTTGCAAACATGTCAGGCTACCAGAAAGTTGGGAGGGGATGACCAGTCCTGGGCCCCTAGTGCCTTGAGGGCCACCAGGTCTCGCATGTGCACAGTATGAATAGGGCCCGCCGGCCAGGAGGGCAGTGAGGACAGAACCCGAACCTGAAGGACAAGGGTCCCTGCCTCCAAGCACCAGGACCTGGGGGCCAGATGGCGTCCGGCATGGCCTGGGGGCCCTGCGGGTGACTCCGGTGAAGGTACAGAGGGAGGTAGAGAATGATTGCTGCTCTCTCCCTGCCAAGTCCTGAGCCACAGCCTCCAGAGGGAGCCAAATGCAACCCTTTGAAGCAGCACCGGGACCGTTGGAATCCAGAGCTGAGCAAACTGACCACCTTGCTGCCCTACCCCGAGGACGTGCAGCCGGCTTGACAAGCTCTGCATCCTCAGGCTGGTCGTGGGCTACCGAAGGTGAAGCAGCTGCTTTGCAGGTAAGCGGCCGAGTGGCTCCAGATCAAGCTACGAGAGAGCTTTGCCCACAAGCTCTAAGCGTTGACCTTCTGTGAGGCAAGAAGCGGCACCGCAGTGTTTGCGGTCCCGGACACAGGAAGAAGGCCTCACGCTCAGCTCAGGTACAATAGGTGACCCAGACTGCAGGTGTGTCTCTCTGCCCAGCCTGTCATATGGACCCTGGGCTCTGCTCTCTGTGGAAGGAGATGGGCACGGGCTTCCCACCAGGCTCACAGAATGGCAGGTGCAGAGGAGAGGTCCTAGCAGATGGTCTAACTTCTTTCCTTCCTTTACTTTATCATTTCTTGTGATAAATTAAATGTTCCTCCATCTTCCAGAGCTTTGGCTCAGAACAAAGGGCTCATTTTTCTGAAGCTATGAACTGGGCTATTTCTTATAATCTCCCAGAGCACTTTTTCTCCTAAACTTCCTTACCATGTAACGGGCACAGTCTACTCTTCTGTTTCCTACCTGCTAATCCACTGTGTCATTGCTGAGAGCTAGTCCTAACCCATTCCTGTGCTTGGGACTTGTACGCAGTAAACTGAGTGATGCAGCTGAGCACATCCCCTCCATAGCTAGTAAGCAGCCGCACAGGAAGACAGCCCAAGGAAGACTCTGGGCCTGAACAACACGGGACAGATGGTTACAGCTGCTCGAAAAGAAACTCAAAGATGAAACGGGTCTAGTCAACCTTGAAAATACACTGAGAACTATGAAATTACCCAGCTGCAGGGGTAACTGCAAAGCAGCAGCACCTGTGGAGTCTCGTACAGCAGTGCTGTGGACTGTCCAAGCAGGGGTCCACTGTGACCCCAGGGGCTGGGGTCAGGGCATCGGGGAGGGCCGCTAAATGGGCACCGGCTTTCCTTTTGGGGGTGTGGATCCAGTATCTTGGATGGAGAGAGAGGTGGTGGTTTCTCAGTTTAAAATGGTTAATTTTAGGCTACGTGAATCCCACAGGGGCTGGGATCCTTTGCGGGGAGGGAGGCAGGGGTCCTTTGCAGGCCTGTCAGCCCTCGAAGACCCTGAATAGGTCCTCTGCTTGCCTCTGCCATTGTCTCCAGGCAGTCTGCCCACGTGTCGCTAGTTCGGGCCTGTCCCCACCCACTGGGCTGTGCTGCAGGCCACTGACAGTGGTAGAGACCTCAGACCCTTGCCCTCGCTCTGACCCTCTGCCCAGGATGGCCCAAGGTAAGGGGCACACATGGGACCTGGGCTGCCCTGGAGAGCAGCTGTCTACCAGTCGTGTGCTGTGAACTGCTTTCGTGAGGAACACCTTGATCCTCAGCAGGTCCCGGCCCTGGTCTGGGCAGAGCTGGGGGCCTGAGTCCTCTCACAGTACATTAAGAAGATAATTCACCATGACCAAGTGGGATTTATCCCCAGGATGCAAGGCTGGTTCAACACTCGGAAAGCAATCAATGTGATAGATCATATCAACAAGAGAAAAAACAAGAACCATATGATCCTCTCAATAGATGCAGAGAAAACATTTGACAAAATACAGCATCCATTCCTGATCAAAACTCTTCAGAGTGTAGGGATAGAGGGAACATTCCTCAGCATCTTAAAAGCCATCTATGAAAAGCCCACAGCAAATATCATTCTCAATGGGGAAACACTGGGAGCCTTTCCCCTAAGATCAGGAACACAACAGGGATGTCCACTCTCACCACTGCTATTCGACATAGTACTAGAAGTCCTAGCCTCAGCAATCAGGCAACAAAAAGAAATAAAAGGCATTCAAATTGGCAAAGAAGTCGTCAAACTCTCCCTCTTAGCAGATGACATGATACTGTACATAGAAAACCCAAAAGACTCCACCCCAAGGTTGCCAGAACTCATACAGCAATTTGGCAAAGTGGCAGGATACAAAATCAATGCCCGGAAATCAGTGGCATTTCTATACACTAACAATGAGACTGAAGAAACAGCAATTAAGGAGTCAACCCCATTTACAATTGCACCCAAAAGCGTAAGATACCTAGGAATAAACCTAACCAAAGAGGTGAAGGATCTATACCCTAAAAACTACAGAACACTTAAAGAAATTGAGGAAGACACAAAGAGATGGAAAAATATTCCATGTTCATGGATTGGAAGAATTAATATGGTGAAAATGTCTATGCTATCCAGGGAAATTTTCACATTCAATGCAATCCCTATCAAAATGCCATGGACTTTCTTCAGAGAATTAGAACAAGTAATCTTAAGATTTGTGTGGAATCAGAAAAGACCCCGAATAGCCAGGGGAATATTGAAAAAGAAAACCATATCTGGGGGCATCACAATGCCAGATTTCAGGTTGTACTACAAAGCTGTGGTCATCAAGACAGTGTGGTACTGGCACAAAAACAGACACACAGATCAATGGAACAGAATAGAGAACTCAGAAATGGGCCCTCAACTCTATGGTCAACTAATATTCGACAAAACAGGAAAGACCATCCACTGGAAGAAGGACAGTCTCTTCAATAAATGGTGCTGGGAAAATTGGACATCCACACGCAGAGTAATGAAACTAGACCACTCTCTTGCACCAGACACAAATATAAACTCAAAATGGATGAAAGACCTAAATGTGAGACACGATTCCATCAAAATCCTAGAGGAGAACACAGGCAACACCCTTTTTGAACTTGGCCACAGCAACTTCTTGCAAGATACAATTATGAAGGCAAAGGAAACAAAAGCAAAAATGAATTATTGGAACTTAATCAATATGAAAAGCTTCTGCACAGCAAAAGAAACAGTCAACAAAACCAAAAGACAATCTACAGAATGGGAGAAGATATTTGCAAATGACATAATCAGACAAAGGGCTCATATCCAAGATCTATAAAGAACTTGTTAAACTCAAAACCCAAGAAACAACCAATCCAATCATGAAATGGGCAGGAGACATGAACAGAAATTTCACCAAAGACACACACATGGCCAACAAGCACATGAGAAAATGCTCCATCACTTGCCATCAGGGAAATACAAATCAAAACCACAATGAGATACCACTTCACACCCGTGAGAATGGGGAAAATCAACAAGACAGGAAACCACAAATGTTGGAGAGGATGTGGAGAAAGGGGTACCCTCTTGCACTGTTGGTGGGAATGTGAACTGGTACAGCCACTCTGGAAAACTGTGTGGAGGTTCCTCAAAGAGTTAAAAATAGACCTGCCCTACGACCCAGCAATTGCACTGCTGGGGATTTACCCCAAAGATACAGATGCAGTGAAACGCCGGGACACCTGCACCCCAATGTTTCTAGCAGCAATGTCCACAATAGCCAAACTGTGGAAGGAGCCTCGGTGTCCATCGAAAGAAGAATGGACAAAGGAAATGTGGTCTATGTATACAATGGGATATTCCTCAGCCATTAGAAGGATGAATACCCACTATCTGCTTCAACGTGGACGGAACTGGAGGGTATGATGCTGAGTGAAGTGAGTCAATCGGAGGACAATTATCATATGGTTCCACTCATACGGGGAATATAAAAAACAGTGAAAGGGATTATAGGGGAAAGGGGAGAAAATGAGTGAGAAATATCAGATAGGGTGATGGAACATGAGAGACTCCTAACTCTGGGAAGCAAACAGGGGTAGTGGAAGGGGAGGTGGGGGGGGGGAGGGGGGTGACTGAGTGATGGGATCTGAGGGGGGGCACTTGATGGGATGAGCAGTGGATGTTATGCTATATGTTGGCAAATCAAACTCCAATAAAAAAATATACCAAAAAAAGAGCTAAGCCAAACAGGAACATTAAACATTTTCTCTTCCTCAGCCACCCTAAAGGACAGCATTGCAGACTGCCCAGCTGACCGACCCATGAATCCAGGAGGAAGTGAGCATGCCTCTCCACAGGTCAATCTAGAACTGTTTTCTGAAGGAGACTTGCTTATTCGGGTACTGTATGACATTTTCCAAATCTATCTCCTGTCAGTGGTTATGATAATAGCAGAATTGGGGCCTCAGAGGTTTTCAAAAAACATTTCATTTCAAATCTTGTTGAATTTATCTTTAATTATCAAGTCAATTTTCTGGTTGGATAAAGTATTCTATATCTATTCCTTCCATTTTTCAGACAATTCTATAACCAAAGTGCCATGTGGGTGAGAGTCACACAGGGCAGAGTCAGAAACCCTTGATGTCCATCCCTGAGAGCCAACGGCTAGTCAAAGAGCAGCCACCTCTCCCCACAAGGGTGATGCTGCATGTGTCCTATCTGTTTCAGGAAGTGTGAGACTCAGGGGGAGGGATGTATGTGTAAATCATACCATAAGCCATCAAACACAAGAAAGGAAACAAACGTACAAAGGAAAAATATTTTGTGTATATGGAAATATTAGCAATATTAGCATACCATATTTCATTTTTACTAACTTTGGGCACTTGAACATTTTCTTTCTCTGAAATTTTCTATCTAATATGATATGTTGGGCAGCCTGGGTGGGCTCAGCGGTTTAGCGCCACCTTCAGCCCAGGGCCTGATCCTGGAGACCCGGGATCGAGTCCCACATCGAGCTCCCTGCATGGAGCCTGTGTCTCCCTCTGCCTGTGTCTCTGCCTCTCTCTCTTTCTCATGAATAAATAAATTAAATATTTAAATAAATAAGTAAGTAAGATATATTGCTGGTACCTTAGCAAGGAATCCAGGTTCTGGGTGGCTCAAATGTAACAGATCTTTACCTGCCAAACCAGAAGTACAAAACT
Source organism: Canis lupus familiaris (assembly GCF_011100685.1). Lineage (NCBI taxonomy): Eukaryota > Metazoa > Chordata > Mammalia > Carnivora > Canidae > Canis > Canis lupus. The sequence continues at coordinate 19,656 of NW_023330277.1, forward strand.
TCCACAGACAGTTCAGGAGGAACATGCATCACCACTGGGTGAGTGGCCACAGAAGAGGCTGGGTCTCCTCTTTAGGAAAGAAGGGTGGCATGAAAGATCACCGCATCTTTATTTGTATGGTAAGGGCTTATCTAACTATTGAGACAAATCATCACTTTTCTCAGAGTAACTTAAAAGTCAATCTGTGATCTCTCCCCACTCTCAAGCTGAAATAACTACATTTTTAATGCTTCAGATCTAAAGAAAGAAAGAAGAAAGAAAGAAAGAAAGAAAGAAAGAAAGAAAGAAAGAAAGAAAGAAAGAAAGAAAGAAAGAAAGAAAGAAAGAAAGAAAGAAAGAAAAGAAAACAACTCCAAAAGGCGTTTCGCCAGGGGAAAAAAATCCTGACCACGTGCTCTGGGCAGGGAAGGCAGGCTCCTAACCTCGGCGGGAACCAGAGAAACAAAGATACAAAGTGACTTTGTCTAGGAATAAACACAATCCCGGGGTGGGAGTAAGGACAAGGAGAACCGTGTGGGACCCAGAAAAGGCAATCAAATGTGAACGGAGGCTCACCCTTCTGGAAAACGCAGCAGCACGGAGCGGCGGGCGCGACCCGCAGGCCCCAGCAGCGCCCGCCGCGCACGCGGAGCAAAGGGCGGGAGTCTCGGGGCACGCGCTACCGCAGGGGCTCCGTGTTTCAACAGAAA
>NW_023330278.1:0-20369 GCF_011100685.1 Canis lupus familiaris
ATCGAATCGATTCGAATTGAAAGAATCGAATTGAATAGAAAAAAATCGAATAGAAAAGAATCGAACCGAAAAGAAAAGAATCAAATTGAATCAGTCGATTAAATTCTAGTCGAATCGAATCAAAAAGAATGAAATCGAGTCGAATCGAATCGAAAAGAATCGAATTGTATCTAATCAAAAAGAATCGAAGCGTATCGACTCGAATCGAAAAGAATCCAATTGCATCACCGAATGGAAACTAATCGAATTGAATAGAATAGAAAAGAATTGAATCGAATCAAATCGAAAACAATCAAATTGAATTGATCGAAAAGAATCGAATTGAATCAAATCGAATCGAAATGAAAAGAATCGAATCGATTCAAATAGAAAAGAATCGAATCGAAAAGAATCAAATCGACACGAAAAGAATTGAATCGAATCAAAAAGTATCGAATTGATTCGAAAACATTCGAATCGAAAAGAATCGAATTGAAATGAATCCGATCGAAATGAAAAGAATCTACTCGATTCGAATCCAAAAGAATCGAATCCAAAAGAATCGAATCCAAAAGAATCGAATTGAATTGAATCAAAGAAATGAATTGAATTGAATCAAAAAGGAACTAATCGAATCAAATCGAAAAAAATCGAATAGAATCAAATCGAATCAAAAAGAATCGAATAGCTTCGAATAAAAAAGAATCGAATTGAGGGATGCCTGGGTGGCGCAGCGGTTTAGCGCCTGCCTTTGGCCCAGGGCGCGATCCTGGAGACCCGGGATCGAATCCCACATCGGGCTCCTGGTGCATGGAGCCTGCTTCTCCCTCTGCATGTGTCTCTGCCTCTCTGTCTCTCTCTGTGACTATCTAAAAAAAAAGAATCGAATTAAATCGAGTTGAAAAAAATCATAAAGAATCAAATCGAAAAGAATCGAATTCCATGTAACGAAAAGATTCGAATTGAAAAGAATCGAATCGAAACAAAAGAATCGAATCGAATCGACATGAATCAAAAAGAATCGAATCAAAACGAATCGAAAAGAAACAAATCAAGTAGAATCTAAAAGAATCGAATCGAATCAAATCGAAAAAATTCGAATAGAATTGAATCGAAAAGAATCAAAACGAATCGAACCGAAGAGAATCGATTCGAATCAAAATAAAAAGTATCGTATCAAATCGAATCGAAAAGAATCATATCAAATAGAATCGAAAGAATGGAATAAATCTAAAACAATCGAATCGAATCGAAAAGAATCGGATTGAATGGAATCGAATCGAAAAGAATACAATAGAATAGAATCGAAAGAAATCGAATAGAATCAAATCAAATCAAAAAGAATCGAATTGAATTGATCCTAACCAAAATAAGCGAAATGAATCGACTCGAACCGAAAAAAATCAAATCGAAAAGAATCTAATCTCAACGAAAATCATCCAAATGAATAGAAACGAATTGAATCAAATCGAAAAGAATCGAATGGAATCCAATCGAAAAGAATCAAATTGATTCGAATCGAAACAAATTGAATCCAATCGAAAAGAATCTAATTGAATCGAATCGAAAAGAATCGAATTCAATCAAAACGAATCGATTCGAATGGAATAGAAAAGAATAGAATAGAATAGAATCGAAAAGAATCAAATCAAATCGAAAAGAATCGAATCGAAAAGAATTGAATCGAATCGAAAAGAAACGAATCGAACCGAATCAAAAAGAAAACAATCGAATCGAATCAAATACAAAAGAATCGCTTTGAATAGCATAGAATTGAAAAGAATCGAATCAATCGAATTGAAAACAATCGAATCGAAAAGAATCGAATCAAAAAAAGTCGAATCGAAACGAAAACAATCGAATCGAATCGAATCTAAAAGAATCGTATTGAATTGCATCGAGTCGAAAAGACTCGAATCAAAAAGACTCGAATCGAATTGAATCAAATCGAAAAGAATCTAATAGAAACCACTCGAACAGAATCAAATCGAAATGATTCAAAATGAATCGAATAGAATAGAATCGGGGATCCCTTGTTGGCACAGCGGTTTGGCGCGTGCCTTTGGCCCGGGGCGTGATCCTGGAGACCCGGGATCGAATCCCACATCCCCGTGCATGGAGCCTGCTTCTCCTTAAAAAAAAAAAAAGAAAGAAAAAAAGAATAGAATAGAATCGAAAAAAATCGAATAGAATCGAAACGAATCGAAACGAAATGAATCGAAGAGAATCGATTAGAATCGAAATGAAAAGAATCGTATTGAATCGAATCGAAAAGAATCAAATCAAATCGAATCGAGAGAATTGAATCAAATCGAAAAGAATCCAATCGAATCGAAAAGAATCGAACTGAATGGAATCAAATCGAAAAGAATCTAATCGAATCGAAAAGAATCGATCAAATTTAATGGAATCGAAAAGAATCGAATTGAATCGAAAAGAATCGAAATGAAACAAATCAGATCAAATGGAAAAGCATCAAATCGAATTGACAAGAATCGAATCGAATCGAAATGAATCGAATCGAATTAAAAATATCAAATCGAATCGAATCGAAAAGAATCGAATTGAAAAGACTCGAATTGAAACGAATCGATTTGAAACGAAAAGAATCGAATCGAATCGAATCGAATTGAAAGAATCGAATTGAATAGAAAAAAATCGAATAGAAAAGAATCCAACCAAGAAAGAAAAGAATCAAATTGAATCAGTCGATTAAATTCTAGTCGAATCGAATCAAAAAGAATGAAATCGAGTCGAATCGAATCGAAAAGAATCGAATCGAATCGAAAAGAATCGAATTGTATCTAATCAAAAAGAATCGAATCGTACCGACTCGAATCGAAAAGAATCCAATTGCATCATCGAATGGAAACTAATCGAATTGAATAGAATAGAAAAGAATCGAATCGAATCAAATCGAAAACAATCAAATTGAATTGATCGAAAAGAATCGAATTGAATCAAATCGAATCGAAATGAAAAGAATCGAATCGATTCAAATAGAAAAGAATCGAATCGAAAAGAATCAAATCGACACGAAAAGAATCGAATCGAATCAAATAGTATCAAATTGATTCGAAAACATTCGAATCGAAAAGAATCGAATTGAAATGAATCCGATCGAAATGAAAAGAATGTACTCGAATCCAAAAGAATCGAATCCAAAAGAATCGAATCAAAAGAATCGAATTGAATTGAATCAAAAGAAATGAATTGAATTGAATCAAAAATGAACTAGTCGAATCAAATCGAAAAAACTCGAATAGAATCAAATCGAATCAAAAAGAATCGAATAGCTTTCGAATAAAAAAGAATCGAATTGAGGGATCCCTGGGTGGCGCAGCGGTTTAGCGCCTGCCTTTGGCCCAGGGCGCGATCCTGGAGACCCGGGATCGAATCCCACATCGGGCTCCCGGTGCATGGAGCCTGCTTCTCCCTCTGCATGTGTCTCTGCCTCTCTCACTCTCTCTGTGACTGTCATAAAAAAAGAATCGAATTGAATCGCGTTGAAAAAAATCATAAAGAATCAAATCGAAAAGAATCGAATTCCATGTAACGAAAAGATTCGAATTGAAAAGAATCGAATCGAAACAAAAGAATCGAATCGAATCGACATGAATCAAAAAGAATCGAATCAAAACGAATCGAAAAGAAACAAATCAAGTAGAATCTAAAAGATTCGAATCGAATCAAATCGAAAAAATTCGAATAGAATGGAATCGAAAAGAATCAAAACGAATCGAACCGAAGAGAATCGATTCGAATCAAAATAAAAAGTATCGTATCAATCGAATCGAAAAGAACATACATATCAATAGAATCGAAGAATGGAATCAAAGTCTAAAACAATCGAATCGAATCGAAAAGAATCGAATTGAACGGAATGGAATCGAAAAGAATACAATAGAATAGAATCGAAAGAATCGAATAGAATCAAATCAAATCAAAAGAATCGAATTGAATTGATCCTAACCAAAATAAGCGAAAATGAATCGACTCGAACCGAAAAAAATCAAATCGAAAGAATCTAATCTCAACGAAAAATCATCCAAATGAATAGAATCGAAAAAGAATCGAATTGAATCAAATCGAAAAGAATCGAATGGAATCCAATCGAAAAGAGCAAATTGATTCGACTCGAAACAATTGAATCCAATCGAAAAAGAATCTAATTGAACCGAATCGAAAAGAATCGAATTCAATCAAAAAACGAATCGATTCGAATGGAATAGAAAAGAATAGAATCGAATCGAAAAGAATCAAATCGAATCGAAAAGAATCGAATCGAAAAGAATTGAATCGAATCGAAAAGAAAGCGAATTCGAACCGAATCAAAAACAATCGAATCGAATCAGATACAAACAAAGAATCGCTTTGAATAGCATAGAATTGAAAAGAATCGAATCAATCGAATTGAAAACAATCGAATCGAAAAGATCGAATCAAAAAAAAGTCGAATCGAAACGAAACAATCGAATCGAATCGAATCTAAAAGAATCGTATTGAATTGCATCGAGTCGAAAGACTCGAATCAAAAAGACTCGAATCGAATTGAATCAAATCGAAAAGAAATCTAATAGAAACCACTCGAACAGAATCAAATCGAAATGATTCAAAATGAATCGAATAGAATAGAATCGAAAAAAATTCGAATAGAATCGAAACGAATCGAAACGAATTGAATCGAAGAGAATCGATTAGAATCGAATGAAAAGAATCGTATTGAATCGAATCGAAAAGAATCAAATCAAATCGAATCGAAAGAATTGAATCAAATCGAAAAAGATCCAATCGAATCGAAAAGAATCGAATCAAATTAATGGAATCGAAAAGAATCGAATTGAATCGAAAAGAATCGAAATGAAACAAATCAGATCAAATGGAAAAGCAATCAAATCGAATTGAAAACAATCGAATCGAATCGAAATGAATCGAATCAAAAAGACTCGAATCGAAAAGAATAGAATTGAAAAGAATCGAATCGAATTCAAAAGACTCGATCGAAGTTAAAAATATCAAATCGAATCGAATCGCAAAGATTCGAATTGAAAAGACTTCGAATTGAAACGAATCGATTTGAAACTAAAAGAATCGAATCGATTCGAATTGAAAGAATCGAATTGAATAGAAAAAAATCGAATAGAAAAGAATCGAACCGAAAAGAAAAGAATCAAATTGAATCAGGTCGATTAAATTCTAGTCGAATCGAATCAAAAAGAATGAAATCGAGTCGAATCGAATCGAAAGAATCGAATTGTATCTAATTCAAAAAGAATCGAAGCGTATCGACTCGAATCGAAAGAATCCAATTGCATCAACCGAATGGAACCTAATCGAATTGAATAGAATAGAAAAGAATTGAATCGAATCAAATCGAAAACAATCAATTGAATTGATCGAAAAGAATCGAATTGAATCAAATCGAATCGAATGAAAAAGAACGAATCGATTCAAATAGAAAAGAATCGAATCGAAAAGAATCAAATCGACACGAAAAGAATTGAATCGAATCAAAAAAGTATCGAATTGATTCGAAAACATTCGAATCGAAAAGAATCGAATTGAAATGAATCCGATCGAAATGAAAAGAATCTACTCGATTCGAATTCCAAAAACAAGAATCGAATCCAAAAGAATCGAATCCAAAAGAATCGAATTGAATTGAATCCAAAGAAATGAATTGAATTGAATCAAAAAGGAACTAATCGAATCAAATCGAAAAAAAATCGAATAGAATCAAATCGAATCAAAAAGAATCGAATAGCTTCGAATAAAAAAGAATCGAATTGAGGGATGCCTGGGTGGCGCAGCGGTTTAGCGCCTGCCTTTGGCCCAGGGCGGCGATCCTGGAGACCCGGGATCGAATCCCACATCGGGCTCCTGGGTGCATGGAGCCGGCTTCTTCTCCCTCTGCAATGTGTCCTCTGCCTCTCTGTCCTCTCTCTGTGACTATCTAAAAAAAAAGAATCGAATTAAATCGAGTTGAAAAAAATCATAAAGAAATCAAAATCGAAAAGAATCGAATTCCATGTAAACGAAAAGATTCGAATTGAAAAGAATCGAATCGAAACAAAGAATCGAATCGAATCGACCATGAATCAAAAAGATCGAATCAAAACGAATCGAAAAGAAACAAATCAAGTAGAATCTAAAAGAATCGAATCGAATCAAATCGAAAAAATTCGAAGTAGAATTGAATCGAAAAGAATCAAAAAACGAATCGAACCGAAGAGAATCGATTCGATCAAAATAAAAAGTATCGTATCAAATCGAATCGAAAAGAATCATATCAAATCGAATCGAAAGAATGGAATCCAAATCTAAAACAATCGAATCGAATCGAAAAGAATCGGATTGAATGGAATCGAATCGAAAAGAATACAATAGAATAGAATCGAAAGAAATCGAATAGAATCAAATCAACATCAAACAGAATCGAATTGAATTTGATCCTACCAAATAAGCGAAATGAATCGACTCGAACCGAAAAAAATCAAATCGAAAAGAATCTAATCTCAACGAAAATCATCCAAATGAATAGAAACGAATTGAATCAAATCGAAAAGAATCGAATGGAATCCAATCGAAAAGAATCAAATTGATTCGAATCGAAACAAATTGAATCCAATCGAAAAGAATCTAATTGAATCGAATCGAAAAGAATCGAATTCAATCAAAACGAATCGATTCGAATGGAATAGAAAAGAATAGAATAGAATAGAATCGAAAAGAATCAAATCAAATCGAAAAGAATCGAATCGAAAAGAATTGAATCGAATCGAAAAGAAACGAATCGAATCGAACCGAATCAAAAAGAAAACAATCGAATCGAATCAAATACAAAAGAATCGCTTTGAATAGCATAGAATTGAAAAGAATCGAATCAATCGAATTGAAAACAATCGAATCGAAAAGAATCGAATCAAAAAAAGTCGAATCGAAACGAAAACACTCAATCGAATCGAATCGAATCTAAAAGAATCGTATTGAATTGCATCGAGTCGAAAGACTCGAATCAAACAAGACTCGAATCGAATTGAATCAAAGTCGAAAAGAATCTAATAGAAACCAGCTCGAACAGAATCAAATCAAATGATTCAAAATGAATCGAATAGAATAGAATCGGGGATCCCTTGTTGGCACAGCGGTTTTGGCGCGTGCCTTTGGCCCGGGGCGTGATCCTGGAGACCCGGGATCGAATCCCACATCGGGCTCCCCGTGCATGGAGCCTGCTTCTCCTTAAAAAAAAAAAAAAAAAGAAAAGAAAAAAAAGAATAGAATAGAATCGAAAAAAAATCGAATAGAATCGAAACGAATCGAACGAAATGAATCGAAGAGAATCGATTAGAATCGAAATGAAAAGAATCTTATTGAATCGAATCGAAAAGAATCAAATCAAATCGAATCGAGAGAATTGAATCAAATCGAAAAGAATCCATCGAATCGAAAAGAATCGAACTGAATGGATCAAATCGAAAAGAATCTAATCGAATCGAAAAGAATCGACAAATTTAATGGAATCGAAAAGAATCGAATTGAATCGAAAAGAATCGAAATGAAACAAAATCAGATCAAATGGAAAAGCATCAAATCGAATGGACAAGAATCGAATCGAATCGAAATGAATCGAATCGAATTAAAAATATCAAATCGAATCGAATCGAAAAGAATCGAATTGAAAAGACTCGAATTGAAACGATCGATTTGAACGAAAAGAATCGAATCGAATCGAATCGAATTGAAAGAATCGAATTGAATAGAAAAAAATCGAATAGAAAAGAATCCAACCGAAAAGAAAAGAATCAAATTGAATCAGTCGATTAAATTCTAGTCGAATCGAATCAAAAAGAATGAAATCGAGTCGAATCGAATCGAAAAGAATCGAATCGAATCGAAAAGAATCGAATTGTATCTAATCAAAAGAATCGAATCGTACCGACTCGAATCGAAAAGAATCCAATTGCATCATCGAATGGAAACTAATCGAATTGAATAGAATAGAAAAGAATCGAATCGAATCAAATCGAAAACAATCAAATTGAATTGATCGAAAAGAATCGAATTGAATCAAATCGAATCGAAATGAAAAGAATCGAATCGATTCAAATAGAAAAGAATCGAATCGAAAAGAATCAAATCGACACGAAAAGAATCGAATCGAATCAAATAGTATCAAATTGATTCGAAAACATTCGAATCGAAAAGAATCGAATTGAAATGAATCCGATCGAAATGAAAAGAATGTACTCGATTCGAATCCAAAAGAATCGAATCCAAAAGAATCGAATCGAATCCAAAAGAATCGAATTGAATTGAATCAAAAGAAATGAATTGAATTGAATCAAAAAGGAACTGATCGAATCAAATCGAAAAAACTCGAATAGAATCAAATCGAATCAAAAAGAATCGAATAGATTCGAATAAAAAAGAATCGAATTGAGGGATCCCTGGGTGGCGCAGCGGTTTAAGCGCCTGCCTTTGGCCCAGGGCGCGATCCTGGAGACCCGGGATCGAATCCCACATCGGGCTCCCGGTGCATGGAGCCTGCTTCTCCCTCTGCATGTGTCTCTGCCTCTCTCACTCTCTCTGTGACTGTCATAAAAAAAAGAATCGAATTGAATCGCGTTGAAAAAAATCATAAAGAATCAAATCGAAAAGAATCGAATTCCATGTAACGAAAAGATTCGAATTGAAAAGAATCGAATCGAAACAAAAGAATCGAATCGAATCGACATGAATCAAAAGAATCGAATCAAAACGAATCGAAAAGAAACAAATCAAGTAGAATCTAAAAGATTCGAATCGAATCAAATCGAAAAAATTCGAATAGAATTGAATCGAAAAGAATCAAAACGAATCGAACCGAAGAGAATCGATTCGAATCAAAATAAAAAGTATCGTATCAAATCGAATCGAAAAGAATCATATCAAATAGAATCGAAAGAATGGAATCAAATCTAAAACAATCGAATCGAATCGAAAAGAATCGAATTGAACGGAATGGAATCGAAAAGAATACAATAGAATAGAATCGAAAGAAATCGAATAGAATCAAATCAAATCAAAAAGAATCGAATTGAATTGATCCTAACCAAAATAAGCGAAATGAATCGACTCGAACCGAAAAAAATCAAATCGAAAAGAATCTAATCTCAACGAAAATCATCCAAATGAATAGAATCGAAAAGAATCGAATTGAATCAAATCGAAAGAATCGAATGGAATCCAATCGAAAAGAATCAAATTGATTCGACTCGAAACAAATTGAATCCAATCGAAAAGAATCTAATTGAACCGAATCGAAAAGAATCGAATTCAATCAAAACGAATCGATTCGAATGGAATAGAAAAGAATAGAATCGAATCGAAAAGAATCAAATCGAATCGAAAAGAATCGAATCGAAAAGAATTGAATCGAATCGAAAAGAAGCGAATCGAACCGAATCAAAAACAATCGAATCGAATCAAATACAAAAGAATCGCTTTGAATAGCATAGAATTGAAAAGAATCGAATCAATCGAATTGAAAACAATCGAATCGAAAAGAATCGAATCAAAAAAAGTCGAATCGAAACGAAAACAATCGAATCGAATCGAATCTAAAAGAATCGTATTGAATTGCATCGAGTCGAAAAGACTCGAATCAAAAGACTCGAATCGAATTGAATCAAATCGAAAAGAATCTAATAGAAACCACTCGAACAGAATCAAATCGAAATGATTCAAAATGAATCGAATAGAATAGAATCGAAAAAATTCGAATAGAATCGAAACGAATCGAAACGAATTGAATCGAAGAGAATCGATTAGAATCGAAATGAAAAGAATCGTATTGAATCGAATCGAAAAGAATCAAATCAAATCGAATCGAAAGAATTGAATCAAATCGAAAAGAATCCAATCGAATCGAAAAGAATCGAATCAAATTTAATGGAATCGAAAAGAATCGAATTGAATCGAAAAGAATCGAAATGAAACAAATCAGATCAAATGGAAAAGCATCAAATCGAATTGAAAACAATCGAATCGAATCGAAATGAATCGAATCAAAAAGACTCGAATCGAAAAGAATAGAATTGAAAAGAATCGAATCGAATTCAAAAGACTCGAATCGAATTAAAAATATCAAATCGAATCGAATCGCAAAGATTCGAATTGAAAAGACTCGAATTGAAACGAATCGATTTGAAACGAAAAGAATCGAATCGATTCGAATTGAAAGAATCGAATTGAATAGAAAAAAATCGAATAGAAAAGAATCGAACCGAAAAGAAAAGAATCAAATTGAATCAGTCGATTAAATTCTAGTCGAATCGAATCAAAAAGAATGAAATCGAGTCGAATCGAATCGAAAAGAATCGAATTGTATCTAATCAAAAAGAATCGAAGCGTATCGACTCGAATCGAAAAGAATCCAATTGCATCACCGAATGGAAACTAATCGAATTGAATAGAATAGAAAAGAATTGAATCGAATCAAATCGAAAACAATCAAATTGAATTGATCGAAAAGAATCGAATTGAATCAAATCGAATCGAAATGAAAAGAATCGAATCGATTCAAATAGAAAAGAATCGAATCGAAAAGAATCAAATCGACACGAAAAGAATTGAATCGAATCAAAAAGTATCGAATTGATTCGAAAACATTCGAATCGAAAAGAATCGAATTGAAATGAATCCGATCGAAATGAAAAGAATCTACTCGATTCGAATCCAAAAGAATCGAATCCAAAAGAATCGAATCCAAAAGAATCGAATTGAATTGAATCCAAAGAAATGAATTGAATTGAATCAAAAAGGAACTAATCGAATCAAATCGAAAAAAATCGAATAGAATCAAATCGAATCAAAAAGAATCGAATAGCTTCGAATAAAAAAGAATCGAATTGAGGGATGCCTGGGTGGCGCAGCGGTTTAGCGCCTGCCTTTGGCCCAGGGCGCGATCCTGGAGACCCGGGATCGAATCCCACATCGGGCTCCTGGTGCATGGAGCCTGCTTCTCCCTCTGCATGTGTCTCTGCCTCTCTGTCTCTCTCTGTGACTATCTAAAAAAAAAAGAATCGAATTAAATCGAGTTGAAAAAAATCATAAAGAATCAAATCGAAAAGAATCGAATTCCATGTAACGAAAAGATTCGAATTGAAAAGAATCGAATCGAAACAAAAGAATCGAATCGAATCGACATGAATCAAAAAGAATCGAATCAAAACGAATCGAAAAGAAACAAATCAAGTAGAATCTAAAAGAATCGAATCGAATCAAATCGAAAAAATTCGAATAGAATTGAATCGAAAAGAATCAAAACGAATCGAACCGAAGAGAATCGATTCGAATCAAAATAAAAAGTATCGTATCAAATCGAATCGAAAAGAATCATATCAAATAGAATCGAAAGAATGGAATAAAATCTAAAACAATCGAATCGAATCGAAAAGAATCGGATTGAATGGAATCGAATCGAAAAGAATACAATAGAATAGAATCGAAAGAAATCGAATAGAATCAAATCAAATCAAAAAGAATCGAATTGAATTGATCCTAACCAAAATAAGCGAAATGAATCGACTCGAACCGAAAAAAATCAAATCGAAAAGAATCTAATCTCAACGAAAAAAATCCAAATGAATAGAAACGAATTGAATCAAATCGAAAAGAATCGAATGGAATCCAATCGAAAAGAATCAAATTGATTCGAATCGAAACAAATTGAATCCAATCGAAAAGAATCTAATTGAATCGAATCGAAAAGAATCGAATTCAATCAAAACGAATCGATTCGAATGGAATAGAAAAGAATAGAATAGAATAGAATCGAAAAGAATCAAATCAAATCGAAAAGAATCGAATCGAAAAGAATTGAATCGAATCGAAAAGAAACGAATCGAATCGAACCGAATCAAAAAGAAAACAATCGAATCGAATCAAATACAAAAGAATCGCTTTGAATAGCATAGAATTGAAAAGAATCGAATCAATCGAATTGAAAACAATCGAATCGAAAAGAATCGAATCAAAAAAAGTCGAATCGAAACGAAAACAATCGAATCGAATCGAATCTAAAAGAATCGTATTGAATTGCATCGAGTCGAAAAGACTCGAATCAAAAAGACTCGAATCGAATTGAATCAAATCGAAAAGAATCTAATAGAAACCACTCGAACAGAATCAAATCGAAATGATTCAAAATGAATCGAATAGAATAGAATCGGGGATCCCTTGTTGGCACAGCGGTTTGGCGCGTGCCTTTGGCCCGGGGCGTGATCCTGGAGACCCGGGATCGAATCCCACATCGGGCTCCCCGTGCATGGAGCCTGCTTCTCCTTAAAAAAAAAAAAGAAAAGAAAGAAAAAAAGAATAGAATAGAATCGAAAAAAAATCGAATAGAATCGAAACGAATCGAAACGAAATGAATCGAAGAGAATCGATTAGAATCGAAATGAAAAGAATCGTATTGAATCGAATCGAAAAGAATCAAATCAAATCGAATCGAGAGAATTGAATCAAATCGAAAAGAATCCAATCGAATCGAAAAGAATCGAACTGAATGGAATCAAATCGAAAAGAATCTAATCGAATCGAAAAGAATCGATCAAATTTAATGGAATCGAAAAGAATCGAATTGAATCGAAAAGAATCGAAATGAAACAAATCAGATCAAATGGAAAAGCATCAAATCGAATTGACAAGAATCGAATCGAATCGAAATGAATCGAATCGAATTAAAAATATCAAATCGAATCGAATCGAAAAGAATCGAATTGAAAAGACTCGAATTGAAACGAATCGATTTGAAACGAAAAGAATCGAATCGAATCGAATCGAATTGAAAGAATCGAATTGAATAGAAAAAAATCGAATAGAAAAGAATCCAACCGAAAAGAAAAGAATCAAATTGAATCAGTCGATTAAATTCTAGTCGAATCGAATCAAAAAGAATGAAATCGAGTCGAATCGAATCGAAAAGAATCGAATCGAATCGAAAAGAATCGAATTGTATCTAATCAAAAAGAATCGAATCGTACCGACTCGAATCGAAAAGAATCCAATTGCATCATCGAATGGAAACTAATCGAATTGAATAGAATAGAAAAGAATCGATCGAATCAAATCGAAAAAAAATCAAATTGAATTGATCGAAAAGAATCGAATTGAATCAAATCGAATCGAAATGAAAAGAATCGAATCGATTCAAATAGAAAAGAATCGAATCGAAAAGAATCAAATCGACACGAAAAGAATCGAATCGAATCAAATAGTATCAAATTGATTCGAAAACATTCGAATCGAAAAGAATCGAATTGAAATGAATCCGATCGAAATGAAAAGAATGTACTCGATTCGAATCCAAAAGAATCGAATCCAAAAGAATCGAATCGAATCCAAAAGAATCGAATTGAATTGAATCAAAAGAAATGAATTGAATTGAATCAAAAAGGAACTGATCGAATCAAATCGAAAAAACTCGAATAGAATCAAATCGAATCAAAAAGAATCGAATAGATTCGAATAAAAAAGAATCGAATTGAGGGATCCCTGGGTGGCGCAGCGGTTTAGCGCCTGCCTTTGGCCCAGGGCGCGATCCTGGAGACCCGGGATCGAATCCCACATCGGGCTCCCGGTGCATGGAGCCTGCTTCTCCCTCTGCATGTGTCTCTGCCTCTCTCACTCTCTCTGTGACTGTCATAAAAAAAAGAATCGAATTGAATCGCGTTGAAAAAAATCATAAAGAATCAAATCGAAAAGAATCGAATTCCATGTAACGAAAAGATTCGAATTGAAAAGAATCGAATCGAAACAAAAGAATCGAATCGAATCGACATGAATCAAAAAGAATCGAATCAAAACGAATCGAAAAGAAACAAATCAAGTAGAATCTAAAAGATTCGAATCGAATCAAATCGAAAAATTCGAATAGAATTGAATCGAAAAGAATCAAAAACGAATCGAACCGAAGAGAATCGATTCGAATCAAAATAAAAGTATCGTATCAAATCGAATCGAAAAGAATCATATCAAATAGAATCGAAAGAATGGAATCAAATCTAAAACAATCGAATCGAATCGAAAAGAATCGAATTGAACGGAATGGAATCGAAAAGAATACAATAGAATAGAATCGAAAGAAAATCGAATAGAATCAAATCAAATCAAAAAGAATCGAATTGAATTGATCCTAACCAAAATAAGCGAAATGAATCGACTCGAACCGAAAAAAAATCAAATCGAAAAGAATCTAATCTCAACGAAAATCATCCAAATGAATAGAATCGAAAAGAATCGAATTGAATCAAATCGAAAAGAATCGAATGGAATCCAATCGAAAAGAATCAAATTGATTCGACTCGAAACAAATTGAATCCAATCGAAAAGAATCTAATTGAACCGAATCGAAAAGAATCGAATTCAATCAAAACGAATCGATTCGAATGGAATAGAAAAGAATAGAATCGAATCGAAAAGAATCAAATCGAATCGAAAAGAATCGAATCGAAAAGAATTGAATCGAATCGAAAAGAAGCGAATCGAACCGAATCAAAAACAATCGAATCGAATCAAATACAAAAGAATCGCTTTGAATAGCATAGAATTGAAAAGAATCGAATCAATCGAATTGAAAACAATCGAATCGAAAAGAATCGAATCAAAAAAAGTCGAATCGAAACGAAAACAATCGAATCGAATCGAATCTAAAAGAATCGTATTGAATTGCATCGAGTCGAAAAGACTCGAATCAAAAAGACTCGAATCGAATTGAATCAAATCGAAAAGAATCTAATAGAAACCACTCGAACAGAATCAAATCGAAATGATTCAAAATGAATCGAATAGAATAGAATCGAAAAAATTCGAATAGAATCGAAACGAATCGAAACGAATTGAATCGAAGAGAATCGATTAGAATCGAAATGAAAAAGAATCGTATTGAATCGAATCGAAAAGAATCAAATCAAATCGAATCGAAAGAATTGAATCAAATCGAAAAGAATCCAATCGAATCGAAAAGAATCGAATCAAATTTAATGGAATCGAAAAGAATCGAATTGAATCGAAAAGAATCGAAATGAAACAAATCAGATCAAATGGAAAAGCATCAAATCGAATTGAAAACAATCGAATCGAATCGAAATGAATCGAATCAAAAAGACTCGAATCGAAAAGAATAGAATTGAAAAGAATCGAATCGAATTCAAAAGACTCGAATCGAATTAAAAAATATCAAATCGAATCGAATCGCAAAGATTCGAATTGAAAAGACTCGAATTGAAACGAATCGATTTGAAACGAAAAGAATCGAATCGATTCGAATTGAAAGAATCGAATTGAATAGAAAAAAATCGAATAGAAAAGAATCGAACCGAAAAGAAAAGAATCAAATTGAATCAGTCGATTAAATTCTAGTCGAATCGAATCAAAAAGAATGAAATCGAGTCGAATCGAATCGAAAAGAATCGAATTGTATCTAATCAAAAAGAATCGAAGCGTATCGACTCGAATCGAAAAGAATCCAATTGCATCACCGAATGGAAACTAATCGAATTGAATAGAATAGAAAAGAATTGAATCGAATCAAATCGAAAACAATCAAATTGAATTGATCGAAAAGAATCGAATTGAATCAAATCGAATCGAAATGAAAAGAATCGAATCGATTCAAATAGAAAAGAATCGAATCGAAAAGAATCAAATCGACACGAAAAGAATTGAATCGAATCAAAAAGTATCGAATTGATTCGAAAACATTCGAATCGAAAAGAATCGAATTGAAATGAATCCGATCGAAATGAAAAGAATCTACTCGATTCGAATCCAAAAGAATCGAATCCAAAAGAATCGAATCCAAAAGAATCGAATTGAATTGAATCCAAAGAAATGAATTGAATTGAATCAAAAAGGAACTAATCGAATCAAATCGAAAAAAATCGAATAGAATCAAATCGAATCAAAAAGAATCGAATAGCTTCGAATAAAAAAGAATCGAATTGAGGGATGCCTGGGTGGCGCAGCGGTTTAGCGCCTGCCTTTGGCCCAGGGCGCGATCCTGGAGACCCGGGATCGAATCCCACATCGGGCTCCTGGTGCATGGAGCCTGCTTCTCCCTCTGCATGTGTCTCTGCCTCTCTGTCTCTCTCTGTGACTATCTAAAAAAAAAGAATCGAATTAAATCGAGTTGAAAAAAATCATAAAGAATCAAATCGAAAAGAATCGAATTCCATGTAACGAAAAGATTCGAATTGAAAAGAATCGAATCGAAACAAAAGAATCGAATCGAATCGACATGAATCAAAAAGAATCGAATCAAAACGAATCGAAAAGAAACAAATCAAGTAGAATCTAAAAGAATCGAATCGAATCAAATCGAAAAAATTCGAATAGAATTGAATCGAAAAGAATCAAAACGAATCGAACCGAAGAGAATCGATTCGAATCAAAATAAAAAGTATCGTATCAAATCGAATCGAAAAGAATCATATCAAATAGAATCGAAAGAATGGAATAAAATCTAAAACAATCGAATCGAATCGAAAAGAATCGGATTGAATGGAATCGAATCGAAAAGAATACAATAGAATAGAATCGAAAGAAATCGAATAGAATCAATCAAATCAAAAAGAATCGAATTGAATTGATCCTAACCAAAATAAGCGAAATGAATCGACTCGAACCGAAAAAATCAAATCGAAAAGAATCTAATCTCAACGAAAATCATCCAAATGAATAGAAACGAATTGAATCAAATCGAAAAGAATCGAATGGAATCCAATCGAAAAGAATCAAATTGATTCGAATCGAAACAAATTGAATCCATCGAAAAAGAATCTAATTAGAATCGAATCGAAAAGAATCGAATTCAATCAAAACGAATCGATTCGAATGGAATAGAAAAGAATAGAATAGGAATAGAAATCGAAAAGAATCAATCAAATCGAAAGAAATCGATCGAAAAGAATTGAATCGAATCGAAAAGAAACGAATCGAATCGAACCGAATCAAAAAAGAAAACAATGCGAATCGAATCAAATACAAAAGTAATCGCTTTGAATAGCATAGAATTGAAAAGAATCGAATCAATCGAATTGAAAACAATCGAATCGAAAAGAATCGAATCAAAAAAGTCGAATCGAAACGAAAACAATCGAATCGAATCGAATCTAAAAGAATCGTATTGAATTGCATCGAGTCGAAAAGACTCGAATCAAAAAGACTCGAATCGAATTGAATCAAATCGAAAAGAATCTAATAGAAACCACTCGAACAGAATCAAATCGAAATGATTCAAAATGAATCGAATAGAATAGAATCGGGATCCCTTGTTGGCACAGCGGTTTGGCGCGTGCCTTTGGCCCGGGGCGTGATCCTGGAGACCCGGGATCGAATCCCACATCGGGCTCCCCGTGCATGGAGCCTGCTTCTCCTTAAAAAAAAAAAAAAGAAAGAAAAAAGAATAGAATAGAATCGAAAAAAATCGAATAGAATCGAAACGAATCGAAACGAAATGAATCGAAGAGAATCGATTAGAATCGAAATGAAAAGAATCGTATTGAATCGAATCGAAAAGAATCAAATCAAATCGAATCGAGAGAATTGAATCAAATCGAAAAGAATCCAATCGAATCGGAAAAGAAGTCGAACTGAATTGGAATCAAATCGAAAAGAATCTAATCGAATCGAAAAGAATCGATCAAATTTAATGGAATCGAAAAAGAATCGGAATTGAATCGAAAAGAATCGCAATGAAACAAATCAATCAAAATGGAAAAGCATCAAATCGAATTGACAAGAATCGAATCGAATCGAAATGAATCGAATCGAATTAAAAATATCAAATCGAATCGAATCGAAAAGAATCGAATTGAAAAGAACTCGAATTGAAACGAATCGATTTGAAACGAAAGAATCGAATCGAATCGAATCGAATTGAAAGAATCGAATTGAATAGAAAAAAATCGGAATAGAAAAAGAATCCAACCGAAAAAGAAAAGAATCAAATTGAATCAGTCGATTAAATTCTAGTCGAATCGAATCAAAAAAGAATGAAATCGAGTCGAATCGAATCGAAAAGAATCGAATCGAATCGAAAAGAATCGAATTGTATCTAATCAAAAAGAATCGAATCGTACCGACTCGAATCGAAAAGAATCCAATTGCATCATCGAATGGAAACTAATCGAATTGAATAGAATAGAAAAGAATCGAATCGAATCAAATCGAAAACATCAAATTGAATTGATCGAAAAGAATCGAATTGAATCAAATCGAATCGAAATGAAAAGATCGAATCGATTCAAATAGAAAGAATCGAATCGAAAAGAATCAAATCGACACGAAAAGAATCGAATCGAATCAAATAGTATCAAATTGATTCGAAAACATTCGAATCGAAAAGAATCGAATTGAAATGAATCCGATCGAAATGAAAAGAATGTACTCGATTCGAATCCAAAAGAATCGAATCCAAAAGAATCGAATCGATCCAAAAAGAATCGAATTGAATTGAATCAAAAGAAATGAATTGAATTGAATCAAAAAGGAACTGATGCGAATCAAATCGAAAAAAACCTCGAATAGAATCAATCGAATCAAAAAGAATCGAATAGATTCGAATAAAAAAGAATCGAATTGAGGGATCCCTGGGTGGCGCAGGCGGTTTAGACGCCTGCCTTTGGCCCAGGGCGCGATCCTGGAGACCCGGGATCGAATCCCACATCGGGCTCCCGGTGCATGGAGCCTGCTTCTTCCCTCTGCATGTGTTCTCTGCCCTCTCTCACTCATCTCTGTGACTGTCATAAAAAAAGAATCGAATTGAATCGCGTTGAAAAAAATCATAAAGAATCAAATCGAAAAGAATCGAATTCCATGTAAACGAAAAGATTCGAATTGAAAATAAATCGAATCGAAACAAAAGAATCGAATCGAATCGACATGAATCAAAAAGAATCGAATCAAAAACGAATCGAAAAAGAAACAAATCAAGTAGAATCTAAAAGATTCGAATCGAATCAAATCGAAAAAATTCGAATAGAATTGAATCGAAAAGAATCAAAACGAATCGAACCGAAGAGAATCGATTCGAATCAAAATAAAAAGTATCGTATCAAATCGAATCGAAAAGAATCATATCAAATAGAATCGAAAGAATGGAATCAAATCTAAAACAATCGAATCGAATCGAAAAGAATCGAATTGAACGGAATGGAATCGAAAAGAATACAATAGAATAGAATCGAAAGAAATCGAATAGAATCAAATCAAATCAAAAAGAATCGAATTGAATTGATCCTAACCAAAATAAGCGAAATGAATCGACTCGAACCGAAAAAAATCAAATCGAAAAGAATCTAATCTCAACGAAAATCATCCAAATGAATAGAATCGAAAAGAATCGAATTGAATCAAATCGAAAAGAATCGAATGGAATCCAATCGAAAAGAATCAAATTGATTCGACTCGAAACAAATTGAATCCAATCGAAAAGAATCTAATTGAATCGAATCGAAAAGAATCGAATCAATCGAACGAATCGATTCGAATGGAATAGAAAAGAATAGAATCGAATCGAAAAGAATCAAATCGAATCGAAAAGAATCGAATCGAAAAGAATTGAATCGAATCGAAAAGAAGCGAATCGAACCGAATCAAAAACAATCGAATCGAATCAAATACAAAAGAATCGCTTTGAATAGCATAGAATTGAAAATCGAATCAATCGAATTGAAAACAATCGAATCGAAAAGAATCGAATCAAAAAAAGTCGAATCGAAACGAAAACAATCGAATCGAATCGAATCTAAAAGAATCGTATTGAATTGCATCGAGTCGAAAAGACTCGAATCAAAAAGACTCGAATCGAATTGAATCAAATCGAAAAGAATCTAATAGAAACCACTCGAACAGAATCAAATCGAAATGATTCAAAATGAATCGAATAGAATAGAATCGAAAAAATTCGAATAGAATCGAAACGAATCGAAACGAATTGAATCGAAGAGAATCGATTAGAATCGAAATGAAAAGAATCGTATTGAATCGAATCGAAAAGAATCAAATCAAATCGAATCGAAAGAATTGAATCAAATCGAAAAGAATCCAATCGAATCGAAAAGAATCGAATCAAATTTAATGGAATCGAAAAGAATCGAATTGAATCGAAAAGAATCGAAATGAAACAAATCAGATCAAATGGAAAAGCATCAAATCGAATTGAAAACAATCGAATCGAATCGAAATGAATCGAATCAAAAAGACTCGAATCGAAAAGAATAGAATTGAAAAGAATCGAATCGAATTCAAAAGACTCGAATCGAATTAAAAATATCAAATCGAATCGAATCGCAAAGATTCGAATTGAAAAGACTCGAATTGAAACGAATCGATTTGAAACGAAAAGA
>NW_023330279.1:0-20303 GCF_011100685.1 Canis lupus familiaris
ACAGTTTTTAAAAAAATCATCAATTTTATGAAAATCAAAGGATTGATCCATATCCCTCATGGGTCTTCTCTAATACTTTTAAGGTACTACAGTCCTTTCCATGAACTGAAAGACTGGGCCCTCAGCTCACCTTAGGCCCAATCTGGCTATATACTAGGCACTGGCCTCAATTTGCCCTTAAAGAAGCCAGAGGTCTCTAAACACGGTTGTCTTCAAACTGCTGAGAATTCCCTGCATTTCTCTATCTAGTGTGGCCAACAGGGTAGCCCTACAGTGAGTATGAGGGCAGTCAACTCAAAGATGGCTTGGCCCTCTCTGTGGCAGCCCGTCCTTGGCTCATGACGTGCATAGTCATTACATGGTGGACCCAAGTCTTCATCAGGCTGTATTCTAGGTTAGGACACTACCCATTGATGATCTACACTAAACAGGATGGCAGAGACAGGTGCTACTGCAAATATGTTTTTTCAAGGGCCAAGAGAGCAAAAGACTAAGCATGCAAGGGCATTGCTAAGGTTGCTGCATAGTACAAATTAGGATTCAGTCAGCTTGAGTCATACAGAGGCTTGGGGCCTCTAAGCTAATTTATGATGACCTGCAGAGGCTAAAATGAGGCAGAATCTGGACTGTCCTACTAATTATGAGGACTCTGGGAATGCCTCTTGAGCCATGGTAAGGTAGATATTTAGAGCTAAACTATATGGTTAGAATACATCAAGGCACAATCTTAGTTCTCCTCCTTTTCCTGGCAAATATAGCATATAATCTGTCAGCCTAATATATCAGAGTGGTCTTGGTGATGGAGCTTATCTGTCCTATGATAGGGAAAGAAAATGAATGGTGGGGGAATAGGTACTCTATGTGTTCATATGTGGATAGTCTGCTGGTGTGACTGTCAGCATGGTGAGTCCTAAGTCAGTAGAGTCTGGGTTCCCCAAATTCGGAGCCTGAGGCAAGGGGCAGATCCATTTGAGAGGTGATTCCCTGAAGCAGGAGCAAGGGAGTGGGAAGATAGGAAGGAGAAATGTCCATACAATGGTGTGTTATCAAGGTCACTGAGAAAAGATTACAGAAAAAGAAAAAAAAAACTGAGGTTGGTCAGTGGGATTCAGTTTTATGGAGATATGCAGAGAAGGTATGGAAGGACTTCCAGGATTGTCTGCTGAAGTCTGGAAGGCAGGAGCATTTCTCTACTAGCCCCTATCTTCACTGGTTTACTGCTGGTTTGGTGCACTCACCTTGCATCTGCAGACCAGCATCTCTGGCAGTCACCTCTGAGAGATGGTATTGGTCGTTTGCAAGGGAGCCTATGCTTGCACGTAACTGTTCCTAGAGCTCAGGTAGCCAAGGGATGTGACTTTGGGGCCACCAATGTTCCCGGAGTTTTAAGGTGTACCTTAAAAAACTATACTTGACCTGCAGTCCTTAAATTGCATTTGGGTTTAGAGCTAAAGATTAAATAGGTTTGTCTACGTAGTCTATATTGTAATCCATTAGTTAAGTACCTACTATGTTCTAGGTGCCAGGGAAACAGAAAACGGATAGGATACCTTCTAAGATTCCAGTTTGTTACAGGGATAAGCTCTTTACAGTGTAAATGTATTACTACTAAAATAAGATATGCATAGAATGCCTAACATGGTTTTTGTGGGGAAAGCTGTTTTTATTCCCAACTATAAAGGACCCTCCCAGAGGGAGGTAAGAGTTGGTATACCCAAACACACACACCCTATACGTGCATGGAAGGATGTGTGCACATACCCATGTGCCCCCGTGTGTACATGTATTTGTGTGTAAAATTCTTTGAGAAAAGGAATGATTGCTTTATGTGAATTATTTATCCTTTATGTCAACATTCAAATCTAGAAGCATTGTAAGATTCACGGAATGCAAAATGATCACACAAAGATTGGTTTAGTGAACATGTATTTTCTTTTCCATTCATATTGATGCTTTGGATGCTTTTTATTTTGGTTTGCGAAAGTTATGTTCATGTGAGAAAAATAAAATAAAAAAGCATCCAAGAGGCTCATTCCTATGTTAGAATTTGTATTCAGCTGAAGAAAACCTTTGCACCTGCCACTAAAATGTATCCACTTCTGGGGTGGAATGCACCAGCTGTTCCCCAGCCTCCATACGGCACGCAGGCCAGTTCAGGACCGAGAAGGAGGCACCATATCCCAGGCAGATTAAATGGTGGGGAAATTCAAGTCGACGGAATGCAATTACCAAATTGAAATTAGGCCAGGGCATATCGGAGGCCCTTCCCATCTGTTGGGTAAAAAGGATCACCAGATATTTAACAAGGGCAAGTGGTCAGGATCTCAGTTCTAGGAGTCACTTAAAAGGCAGGCAACTAAAAATGCTAAAGGAAAACTGTACCTGGCATAAATCATATCCCTTCAACTGGAAAATAAATAACATTAGGCCTTGAGAAGATCAGCCTTTTTTGCTCTGGGAGGAAAGAAATGTTTATGGATGGGGTGGTTAAATATTTCTCATCAGCTTCTCTAGCAAGGACATGGTATAATGGACAATGGTTATCCTGGGTTGACAAAAAGGATTTCCCAAACCAAACATATTGAATCGAATACATTATCCTGGTCAAAATGGATAGATCATCCCATTAAGACCTTAGGAATAACACTGTTTGATTTTTCCAGGGCCTTGACACAACATTGTTCTTTACCAGGAAACTAATTTTTAAAGTTTTCAGCAAAAATAAGTAAGTGGATCTGGACACCAGATCCCATTTCAGAACCACCTTGGTTCCCATTGTCAAAACCTTTCCCATTGTCAAAAACCACCAGATCACAGGTCCACATTAGCACAGTGGTCCTGACTGTTCCCTCTCTCTGGACACTGTGTACCTTTCTCTAAGGAGGGGAGAGAAGACTCTGTCTTAATCTTAAAATCAGAATGAACCAAGCATTGGCATGAGCCTCCCACCCCCTAGTCAGAGAGAGATGAAGAATGGGTGACCCCAGATGGTTGGATGGCATTCTAGGACATTGAGAAATAGACGGGCTTGCCTATGGCCTTTTAATAATATGTCCTCCTTTATAGACCAAGAAGAGAACTCAATGTTTTCAGCCTAAGGTCTGGAGGGGGAGGAAGAAAGAGGCATCTCTGGGCGAGATGTCTCCTTTTCCAGATGCTGCTTTTGTGGAGACTTGTGACACTGGGTTCCTATGGGCCACTCCCCAAAGCAAGGTACCAGGGAGTCTCTTCTCTGTGCCTTCCCTGGGAGGGACTGTTTAATGCCATGCAGCTAATCCTGACAAGCTCTCAATTCTCTTTCCTACTGAATTTGAGAGGAAGGAAAAGAGATGAGCTGGTAAGGGGTTATCAGCATTGTCTTTTTCCTTTGTTTGGGGTGGTTCACTTTTAACTCTCTTTGCTAGCCAAGAGGTGACATCCTGGGGACCCTGACAGTACGGCCACCTGGAAGGGGTAAGGCAAGGTTAACTGACAAATTTAGCACAGCTGCCCATTGGGGGGTTGGGGGAGATACAGGCAGGCCATGTACACACTGAGTTACTTGCAGCATCTTGTCCCTCCTCCCTGCACACACATATGTACTGTCATTAAAGCAGTTAAGGTAGGAGAGCAGTAATCCAAAGTCTAGGGATTTCACATGGTTTCTCCCATTCTGCAATGCCAAGCCTTCCTGGACGGTCTCCTAAAAATGAGCTCAGTGGTGACCTAATGGTCATCCTAGGCATAAGTGACCATTGTTCGTAAAGGAACAGGGGAAAATTGTGAACGGATGAATTTGACATGAGGCGAACATTTTGAGAGGAGGGGAGGAGAGGAGGAGGAGGAGGAAGGAGGCGGAGGGGCGGCGGAGGAGGGGGGAGAGTAGGAGGAGGCGGGGCGGAGGGAGGAGGAGTATTATCCTCCTCTACTACTCCTCCTATCCTCCTCTCTCCTCCTCCTCCTCCTCTCTCTCTTCTCTTCTTCTTTCTTCTTCTTCTTCCTCTTTCTTTTTTTTTCTAATTAGCTAGAACCAATTTCTTGTTTTGTTTTCTATCTTGATAATTTGTGAATAACAAAGTTTTTTCTCACAGAGGAAAACAGAGAGAGAAGTTATTAGTTAATGTTGATCCAGAACTCTGCAAATGTTAAAACTTGACATTATTTAGAGGTTTGGTTTGTACTAATTACCTCTCAGTTTTACTAGCCCTATATAACAAGATACCTTCTGCAAATTTTATGGGAAAGCCAGTTTTCTGAAAGGATGAAAGTTGTTGGAGCAGGAATGAAATAGGCGCTAAGTTTTATTTTCCACTAAATAATTCTCCTCAAGGTGGGTAAACTTTCAGTAGTTAAATTGCTAAAATGAAGATTCTACACTACAAGAGCAGATCTTCAGGAGACAATTATATGTCTGTGTTCATAGCATTTATGAGTGTCAGTAAACAGTCAGTACATTTATGTTCCCCCCATTACCTTCGGTCATAAACTTCCTTAAAGAAAAACGAATAATTATGTTTCCTGACTGCAGAATGAGCATCAACATTCAAATACTGAAAGCCCTGGGTGGGATGGATGGTACACCTAGACTTCCAGGGATTGAGCTGTTTTCGAGGCATTGGCTAGAGTGTCAGGCTAACTGCTTGGCCTTGATTTAGTGCCATTCACAGAGATGTCATCTCTAGAAGGTAAATCATAATTTGTGGGGCTATTTTTGGACTTGGGGCCTCCCAGCCTACAGCTGTTGGGAATGGCTGGGCATCATAAAGCCCCTGGCTGAAGCGTGTCAAGCTTGTGCTATTGGCCTGAAGCTCGCCATCCACCCCAGGGGCCAGCCAGTGTATCCCTGGAGCTAAAATGATGCGGTGTCATCGGAGTTTAACAAGCATATCCCGGCATCGTGGACTATTGGAGTTAGGAAACGACCTTAGATGACCTCATTACAACCTGCATTTTACACAAGAGGCTTTGGCTGGGGAATCATTCTATCCAGGGTCCCAAGCAACAAGTCTCACATCTCCTGGCTTTGGGTTTGGTACTCTTAAATATTGTCCTTGGGGTCAGGAAGGTGACATAGGTTAGAGGGTAAGGAATAGATTTTTAAAAAGTGAGTTAGGAAGACAAAAGTAAATTTGAGAGAATTGCATTTTTCCTTTGTAGTTCATATGAGTTTCATTATTCCTTGTATCTCAATCAGAAAACACATCGATGCAACTTCTCCACCACTAGAAATGTGCAAATGGAAATGAAAGGAAATAAGACAATTGAATATTTTCTAGATCAGCACTTTTCAAACTGTCATGAAAGACAGGTTTTTGTTTATTTCTAATTGACCTCAGCTGATATCTCTGTAATGTGCGATAGAAATTACTAGAAAAAATGAAGTGTAGACTTTCAAAATACAAGTCCAAACTTTTATTTCTTGGAGACAAGAGACATAAACTTCTGCTGACAAATTACTATACAGTTGCTAGACCTTATTCTTGATCGCAGTACACACTGATCATGGACACAGGAGAACTGCCTTGGTCTCCTTTTCTCTATTATTTTGTGCTTTTGTCTGGTTCTCTAGGTTGCAACTTTCTGATATCAGGGATAGGATCTAGGCATCTGTCATTTTTGATAGGTACTTTATTGCGTTGAATAACAACTTAAGAAAAAATTTAAATGTTTCCTCGTGTAAAAGGAAAAAAAAAAAACAAGTTTACAATCATAAAAAAAAAAAACAAAAAACCCAGAGATCAGTGTATGGATTCTTCTTAAGAGACTTAAAATGGGGACATTTTTGGTTTACGTGGTTTGAGTGTAAAGAGGATTGAATATATTAAGCATTTCCGTTGTCATTAAGTTTGAACTTTCTACCAATTCTTATACCTAAAAGACCTGTAGACCTTCTAAGTGCATCAATTAGGATTAAGTTTGTTAGCTTTAGGAAATAAAAAGTATGTAACACCCAGGTACATTTAAGTCTCAGATAAGCATTGAGTGCTTTTTAAAAGTATGGCCCAGATATTTCATGAGAAGTGCCATGTGCAATATTTGGGCGGGACATAATTTGTATTAAAAATGTATTAATCGGGATCCCTGGGTGGCTCAGCGGTTTGGCACCTGCTTCCGGCCCAGGGTGTGATCCGGAGACCCGGGATCGAGTCTCACATCGGGCTCCCTGCATGGAGCCTGCTTCTCCCTCTGCCTGTGTCTCTGCCTCTCTCTCTCTGTCTGTGTCTCTCATGAATAAATAAATAAATAAATAAATAAATAAATAAAAAATAAATAAAAATCTTTTTAAAAAATGTATTCATCGTTTGTCTGAAATTCAAGTTTAACTGGATATCTTGTATTTTATCCAGTAATTCTTCTTTTTAATTTCTTTTTTAAAATTTTTTAATTGATATAGTTGACATACAATATTATGTTAGTTTTAGGTGTACAGCATAGTGATTCTAATTAGTAGTGAACTTTTAGCCTGGACTTCTGCAGATGTTTCTAGAGAGAAGGCTCAGCCCAGCCAATCAAATGTGGTCATATTGACCTACCTTGCTTAGCTTTTGGCAGCTGGAAGCTGAATAGTGAATACAAAGTAATGATATTCCTTTTAGGAAAATGTGTTTCTCATGTGACAAAGCAGCTACTCATCTGTCCTGACTTTGAGGCTGTTAGTTGGTGTTTTCTAAAGCTCTGGTTCACTGCTGGCAAAAGTCATGGCGGAAGGTGTGTTTGTAAGAAGGCCACAAGAATCTGCCAGCTACATGAAGACAAAGTTGGCTCAGTGGTCTGCAAATAGTGGAATTCTTTGCGGAAATATACAAGGAGACAATGATAGCCACCCCCCAAAAAGAAAGAAAGAAAGAAAGAAAGAAAGAAAGAAAGAAAAAGAAAGAAAGAAAGAAAGAAATTCCCTGTTTCTACAGCATATTGTAAGCAAACTGATGTTTACAAATAAACTTATGAGAAAGAAATGCAAAGGCAGAATTAGTGGATATTAAAAAAATTAATGTTTTAGATACTTATGTAGGTTTACTGTAGTGTCTGCAAAGATATGTCCTTTGCCGTTGGTAGCTGTTTTTCTTTCTTTAAATGAGGATATTTGGTTATAGGCCTTAAATCAGAGTTTTGTCATTGTTAAATTATAGAATTTATGCTCCCAGTCTTTAAAGAAAGGTAAACTTTTCTTAAAGTGATGTCTGATTCAGGTAAGAAGGAAATGGCTATTTCAAGTGCACACACAATTTATTTTAATGTCATATCTGGGTGTTTTAAAATGTCCTGTCAGCTAACAACAACAACAACAAAAATCTTAAGAATATACTTACCTAAGAGAATTCTTTAAAAATAATATTTATTTTAAATAATGAAATATATGCATTTTAAGACAAATTTGAAAAATGCTGGGATTTCTGGAGGGATAAGGAAAAAAAGTAAAATCACCAATAACACTATCATAGAGGAAACATTTCCACTATTGTTACTTCGATGTAGTTGTTCTATTGTCTTGTCTATGTGTTTTAGTTCATAGTTGGAAACCTACTGTATATACAAGGTTGTATTCTGATTTTTTCTTTTTTAAAAAATATTTTATGTATTTATTCATGAGAGATAGAGAGAGAGACATAGGCAGAGGGAGAAGCAGGCTCCATGCAGGAAGCCCTATGTGGGACTTGATCCCAGGACCACAGGATCACCCCCTGAGTCAAAGACAGGCGCTCAACTGCTGAGCCACTCAGGTGTCCCTGTATTCTGATTTTTTCATTAGCTATTTGACTTAAGCATTTCCCATATGTTAAAGTATTTCTTAAGTATCATTTTAATGGTTGAATCATACTCTGTACTGTGATTTACTTAACCAAACTAGAGTTGGATACTCAGAGTTCTCCAATTACCTATTCCTAAATGTCTAGTGATGATCTGTTTGGATTCCTAGAACCGAAATTACTGGGACTGACAAGGATGAAAAGTTTTAAGGCTATACATTTTGTTAAGCTCTATTAGAACCATTATAGATATTTACTAGGAATGTGTAAGAGTGCCTATATCACTGACCTTCATGTTGTCATTTATTTCATTTTATTAACCTAGTGTATTTGTCTGGGTTTTCCAGAAAAACATAACCTGTAAGATGTGTTTGTATGCAAAGAGAATCTTAAAGGAATTGGCTCATGTGATTCTGGGGGGTGGGAGTGGATCCCCAAACTTCAGGTCAGGTTGTCAGGCTGAAGACTCAGGAAGAGCTGACGTTGAATCTAGAAGCCAAAGGCAGTCTGGAGACAGAATTTCTTCCTTCTAAAAGGATCTCAGTCTTCATTCTTAAAGCCTTTACGTTTTTGGATGAAGTTCAGTCCCATTGTGAAGAATAAGGTGCTTTACTCAGAGTCTACTCATGTAAATGTAAACCACATCGAAAAATACCTCACAGCAACATCTAGACTGGTATTTGACCAAATGACTGGGCACTATAGCCTAGCCAAGTTGACACATACAATTAACCATCACATCTGTGGTCCAAATAGAGTTTATACTATTTGATAGAAGGCCATGTTCTTTCTTTCCAGTTTTTTCTCTGTTCAGTACCATCTGTTTCTATGAAAACACACTGACTTATTTAGGACTTTTATGTATACTGTGAGTTTTCTGTTGTAAACACAAAGATTATCTTAATCTAGTTTTGGAATAAAACATTTAAGATCTCCATCAAGTGATGCTGAGAAAAAAATCTGGGTTTGGGCTTTATGCAGATGTGACTTAGGAATATTCCCCTACCACGTTACAACTGTATTAATTTGGTTTGGATAGCTAAACCCTTTCCTTCTTAATTTGCTCAACTAAAAAGTAGGGAGAATCATACCCATTTTCCAGTAACTTGTTAAGTTCTAACTGGGGAAACATTTATGAAATTCTAGTACAGCATCTAGTATATGAAAGGCCATCTATATGATCAGTACAGAAAAACCTTCCCTGTCTCTGAACATTTAGTAGTTCCACTCGTAGCAATTTTCCTCCTAGAAGACTTAAACATTTTTTCCATTTTAAGTATAAGCCTCATTTCCCTTCTATTTCATGAAGTATTGCATTTTAACCACTGATAGATAAATTAGATGATTTTAAATTAATATTTTACTCATTTATCTAACAAATATTTATTAAATGTCTATTAAATCCCAAGGATTGTTCTGGGTGCTGGAGATTTAACAGTGAAGACGATAGATAAATTCCTTGCCCTTTTAGCTTGGATATTAGTGGGAGAGACTCTCAAAGAAAGAAATCAATAAGCATAAAATCACACTACAAGTAATATCATATTAGTCAGGGTAGGCTAAGTGATGCTGTGGTAAGTCACTAAATCTCATTAGCATAATTACAACAAAAGTTTATTTCTTGCTCGTGACAAGTCAGTGGCTGGTTCAGGTGACTATTTGAAGCAGCTATTCTAAGCCTTCCAATATGCTTCCTCCATCTAAGCACATGCTTCCATCAGGGAAGAGTGGACCAGTGAATCAAACAGCAACAGTTAAAAGCTTCTACATGTATCACTTTTGCTTCATATTTTTATTGGCCATAGCAAGTCACATTGTCATGCCTAATTTCAATGAAGAGGAGAAATGTGACTCTTGGTAATCCTAGTGGTAAAGGAGAAACATATGTGACTACCACAGTATTAAGTATATAAAAAACAAGAGAATAAATAAGTATTTTTAAAAAGATAATAAAACAAAATAAACATAAGTTTTCAAGTATATCATTGTTTAAATTTATAATAAAATATGTATTTAAAAAATTGGGTCAACTTAAAGTTATTTAATAACAATTATTAAAATTTAGTATTTAGATAAGAGGAAAGGCATTTAGGTCATTTATGAATGACTGATGTTTAATAGATATTGAGATGTTAAGTCTACTTGAGGACAAGGGTGATGGTTTTTATATTGCTATTCTTGGTTATTTAGGCACATACAAGATGCTCAGTAAAACTTCATTGAAGTTAATAATGTTCATTGTTTTAAATTATTCTTCTCCATTTGGTTGACTGTCTTAAAATATAGTCCATTATAATTTTGCTCAGAAGCAAGGCCAATTTTCATTGTTTTTATCTACATTAAAATTTTACATTTAATTATAGTTTAAATTTGGACCACAAATGCTTGAATCACTAGTGGTCTCTTTCTCCTAGTTTGTCTCGGGTATGTTCCTAAACCATGGGTATGTCCAGTAGGACAAAAGACTACTACTTTACTGTTGGAGTTTGTGATCTACCATCTTGTCTTCTAAAAACAACAACAACAACAACAACACAACATTTACCTTTAATATCTGTTTGGCAACTGCTGTGTTGAAGAGATTTCACAAATTTGAATAAAGAGGGCAACAAATACCGAGTGGCAGTTTTGTTTGTTTTAATTTATTCATGATCATGAATGTAAGAATAGTATACTTGCTTTCAAAGATAGCATATGATGATGATGGTGATGATGATGGTGATGATGATGATGATGATGATGCCTCTCTCTCTATTGTTCTTTCCTTTTGCTTTTGACTAAGTCTTTGTCATTTAAAAAATAAATCAGCCAAAGAGAGGACCCAGTTATTCTTTGACTGGATAGATCAAGAGCAAACCAGAAGAGAATCTCTGTCTCTACCCAACTGAACCTCGTTTCGGTACCATCACTTCTCTATTTATGGATGGTATGTCTGAGATGTTGTCTCTATCCTAGAAACCAAGAACTTGTCTTAAATCAGTGCCTCTCCAGTCTGTGCCATGAATCCCGTGAATCTGTAAGAGTCCATGCCCTTTGATGAGTTTGCTGCTCTTGGATTTGTACAAAATTTGTTTGTTACTTGGCAAATGGGACACAGCTGGCTTCTGATTTAGAGAGTGTTTTAAATTAGTTACCTCCTACCTTAACTTGATCATTTAAATGGAAAGCACTATGGCTCCAACAGAGTAGACATGATATAAAAACCATTTCCGACATGAGTATCTTGCCTCCTCAGTTGTGATGGCTACTGGTATCTCTGAAGGAAAATAAATAATAAACAAACAAACAACAAATAAATAATAATAAATAAATAAATAAATAAAACACAGGTTCTGCGATTCTCACAAGTGGTAAACTGTCTTTGCATTATTTAAGAAAAGCTTTAAGTGTTCGATGAATGTGCTTAGACTAATGACAGTTGATGCCAAGAATATAGCAATAATCCAATACCATTTTGTAAAGTGGCAATTTGTGTAGAAATTGCAGAAAGCATCAACACATGCGGGAACTTTACATATAAGTGAGCTATAGCGTGGGTGAAGGAGTTATTTATTTGGCCTTTCATTTGTAAATAAGACACTAATCTTTTCCTTCCAAGGAGTAGCTAGGCCAGTTATTAGTAAAAGAATATTGATAGCCTTTGCTCATCATGGCAAAATTGAGGATCCTGACCTTAAAAGTCTTAGTATTTGGAGGAGCCTTAATAAGTCATTTAGGAGAACAGCATTCTATAGTTGAAGATGGCTAGATCTATAATCAAAATATTTGGGTAGAGTCCAGGCTATACTATTACCTGTCAGCAATTTAGCTTTCCTCATCAAGGCTTATATGATCTGGTCTAGGGAACCTCTCTAGTCTTGTTTGATAGTCTTTACTTCTTACTTGCTCCATTTCAGTCCCTATGCCATTTCTCACACATTTCAAAAGAAGTGTTCTTGCTGCCAGGCCTTCTGTTCTTCCTGTTCTCTGCCTGGGATGATCTTCCCCCAGAGACAAGCTGACATTTATTGGGCAGATCCAGTATGTTCCAAGGCGTTATAAATGCTTTGCATGTTTGTTGTGGTGAATTTTCATGATAACCGTATGAAGTGTGTAGTGACACTGGATGGATGAGAAAGGAGGCAGAGTGATCTGGCAAAGGCAGGATTGGAACGAAGGCCTTGGCTCTCACAAGAAGTGCTCTCATAGTACACAACACCCAGGGTGTGGTTCCCACTCTTCCTTTAACCTCAGAGCTCTTTCTTGGTGAGCATTTCCTGACTATCTTATTTAAAGTGGAATTCCTGTGACTCTTTCTGTTTACTTAGCTTTATATTTATGAACAGTACTACATATTACCTGATTGATAATGCCTGTTTACTTGCTTACTTCTTTGCTTATCTCCCTCACTAGAATATATATTCTATGAGGGATGGACATTGTTCTGATCCGTGTTACCACTCTATCCCCTGCATCCAGAAGTGTACTGAAATGTACTGAGAGAGGATACGAATTGACTTAGAATTTTTATCGGGTTTAAGGTAGGTATCTTACTCTTCAAACACTTGCAGAGCACCATTTTGTGTCAGATTCCATGACAGTTTGTGGAAATAGGAACGTGAATGAGAATGATGGGGACTCCTACTTTTCTGCTTTTCCTGATGCTTTTCCGGCATCCTAGAAGAAACAAACATGCAATTAACAGACAGTTGCCCAGGATAAGCATCCTTTTAGGGCAAATATAAGGTGCAGCAGGGAAGGGAGGCTTTAGGGAAAGCTATTCCGAGGGGTGATATCCATGTTGAGAGCTGAAGGATGGGCTGAATGGGGATGCAAGACCATTTGGGGCAGAGCAGATGACAGAAGTCCCTGAGAGGGCACATTCCAGTTTATTATTTTTTTAAAGATTTTATTTATAGAGACAGAGAGAGGGGCAGAGAGACACAGGCAGAGGGAGAAGCAGGCTCCATGCAGGGAGCCCGGCGTGAGACTCGATCCCGGAACTCCAGATTCAGGCCCTGGGCTGAAGGCAGGCGCCAAACCGCTGAGCCACCCAGGGATCCTCCGCACATTCCACTTTAAAAGCAGTTCACTGTGACTCAGATATAGACTACGAGGGCCAGAGTTTACTGTCTGAGGCTGGAGAATAAAGTTGGGTTTTCAAGGGTCTTGAAAACTATTCCAAGAAGCCAAGACTTTATTGTCTGAGCATTGAGATGCCACTGAATGATTTTTAAATCAATGTAGTTTTGATTTAGTATCTGATTCCGTTTACCACCTTCAGCCACATAAGTTGGCAGCATTTCCACTTTCTGGATGGGACGAATAAGGCCCAGAAGAACACATTTCAATGTTGGTGGAATTGATTTAATTCTCTTAATGACAGTGATATCAGGGCTTCTAACTCCTACCTTCCCCCCTCTCTCCTTCCTTCTTTCTGGTTGTTATTCTTGTCAAACATAAAGCTATTTATCCACCATCCTTAACTTTTTCCAAGGAATATCCATGCACTCACACAGCTTCTAATAACCAGACCCCTGAGTGAAAGCCAGTGACCTCACGGGCGGCAGGGCTTGTTTGTGGCTGGATACCATATTGTGCACTGGGCTGGAATTCTCTGTTCTTCCTCACTAGGAAGCTGGATTTGTACCAGGAACCTCTTATCTGAAAAGGCAGCTCTAGGCTGGGGAGAACAGAGCTGGTTTGACGAAGTGGAGAGGCGCTCAATGTTGGTCTGGCCACGCTTTGGGCATGCGTGAGCGCTCACAGCAAAACACAGCTGGCATGTCTAATTTTAGCCTTGACTGCCTTGAAAAGGGACCCTTAAAGGAAATATATTTTCGCTGAAACCATTTGTATTATAATGTAACAGCTGACAGACATGTCAGAATATTACTTATTATTGGTGGGGAAAAACTCTGTCAGGTAATTGTGCTTTTTTTTGTGATGACATCGGGAAAGTGATTAAAGCATCCCTGAATCAAAATCATCATAGATAGACAGTGAGAGAACCAGATTTTATTTATGAAGACGCCTGTAAACCTAATGGGATACCTCCTTTGATGCTTACAAAACGGATGTAAGGGTAAGAATGATCATTTCGGCTATGGCAAGTTGGTCCTTGTGATCTGACGATGCAGGGCTTGCTAATAGTAGTCCTGGCATAGACTCTCAAATTTCTTCAATGCTTAGCATCCTCCGTGTCTCCGAGAAGTAAAAGGTTAGTTTCTGGACCGGGTCTTGGATTCATCTGGCTTTCGTATGTTAACAGGTTCTGAAAGCATCTGGGACACACTTGTTCCATTTTAACCAGCACGGGTCGTCCGTCTGCTTTTATTTTTGTCTTTCTCTTCCTTCCTCCCTTCGTCCTCTCTTCCCTCCCGTGGTCTTCTGTGTTGTTTAGCAGTGTGGCTTACCTTGCCACTTGGCAAGAAAAAAAAGGCAGCTCTTGTGTGGGGTAGATGGAGGGAAGGATAAGAAATAATCCACCGCCCGAATTTGAGTTCCCTGGGTTCAGTTCCAGCGGCAGCAGCTTTGCTGCAAAAATTGCTTTGCTGTTCGAGATAGCCAGCAGAGGGAATCAGGACTTTGCTTGCAGCAGGGGTTGAAGCAGGCTTTTTTTTTTTTTCTTGGAGGAAATACTGCAGCTTTCTGGACTGCATACCCTGCTCCCTGGAGAGGTTCCACCCACCGGCTGGAAGGAGAGGAAGTGAATGAAAGGACAGGAGGAGCCGAACACCATGTCACTCTGGAAGGGAGACAGCAGCAACCAGGCTGTGCAAGGTTGTTTTGTTTTGTTTTCTTTTCCCCTTTCTTTCTTTTTTTTTCTTTTTCATTTTTTTGTTTTCTTTCTTTCTTTCTTCTTTCTTTTTTCCCTTTTTCTTTAAGGTGGGGAAAGAGACAAACAGGAGACAGGAAGCTGATCTGCAAGGATTCGGAGTTGTGCTAAAAAGACTTTGATTTTTTCTTCTCTCCCTCTTTACAAACGCTGGCAATTGACATCACTACAGACAGCCTGGGTAGAGAACAAAGTGCCTCATCCCAAGTGGACCCTGGCAGCTGGGGGAAGGAAGGCAGGATCTGGGAAGGCTGTGTGTGTGTGTGTGTGTGTGTGTGTGCGCGTGTGTGTGTGCGTGTGTTGTTCTACCAATACCTTTCCTTTTTTCTTTTTTTTCTTTCTTTCTTTCTTTCTTTCTTTCTTTTTTTTTTTTTGGTGTGTTTCTTTTTTAAATTCCTGCCGTGTTGGAACTAGTGAGTGGTGGAAGACGAAGGATCTCTGAAGCCTCATCAGTCATCGGGACCATCAGGAATAGTGGTTTAAGAGGACGCTCGGCCTGGGGCACTATACCCTGTCATCGAGTTCCCTGCCTCGGAGATAAAGATTCCAGCTACATGGGTAAACGCCTGGATCAGCCACAAATGTACCCCCAGTACACTTACTACTATCCTCACTGTCTCTAAACCAAGGTATGGCTCGACCCACAGTCTGGCAAGCAGTGTGTATCCTGCACTTGGGATGGGAAACAGGCATGTGGATTATTATTTACCTCCCCTTTCCCATCACCTCTTCCTGCTTCTTTGAAATTAGTAACATAGCAATGGAGTTAATGAGGCAGAGGAGAATATGAGAAGAAAGCAAGCCCTGGGATTGTGGTTTTTCTCTTCTAGCAGAGATAATAGTTTCGCTCGTGTTCCTTTGTTGTTATTTGGCAACATAAAATGTTCCTGATATCCTGATATCCGTAGTAAAGTGCTTTGCAGATGGACAGGGTTGTTAGAAAGGAGATTGTGACAGTGATTATCAGGAACAACAACGATTTCAGAGGCTTTTCTGGTGAGCTGTTCTTTGTGGCTCTGAAAGGGTTTTTCTCACTGGATAGGATGCACCAGGGTGGGGGCAACTCAGACTTTCAATCACAGAGTATAGAATGAAAGAAGGGTGTGGGAAGGTATAGTACGACTAACTGACGTCCCGTAGAGTTTGTTTGGGTGTGCTTTTGTTTTTGTGTATTTGCCTTACATATTTATTTTATATGGAGGGTGATCAAGACTCTAGAGACTGAAGTTTGGAGCTTTACAATAGATGTTCTTTACTTTTCGAAGCTCTGTTTTTCTGTGCTGGCTGCCATCAGGAGGCCTGTGGGTCTTGAAACGGGATGATGAAATATAACTGATGATAATTGGACACGAATTGGTTAAATACTTTAGTCTTGGGATCCCTGGGTGGCGCAGTGGTTTGGCGCCTGCCTTTGGCCCAGGGCGTGATCCTGGAGACCTGGGATCGAATCCACGTCGGGCTCCCGGTGCATGGAGCCTGCTTCTCCCTCTGCCTATGTCTCTGCCTCTCTCTGTGTGTGACTATCATAAATAAATAAAAAAATTAAAAAAAATTTTAATACTTTAGTCTTTATGTGTGTGCGAAATGACCATTACGGGGCCAGTGGAAAGCCCACGTAACTAAGCAGTGGGCAGTGCCAACCATGAACTTGATCCTGCAGTTCAGACCTGAAAGGCTCTCAGGTGTGAAATCACTGCTCCAATTTGTCAGTTAAATTGGACTTGATTGAGTTGGGGGGGAGGGTGTCGGTAGAGTTATCGCTTTGAATGTATGGGTTATGTTTCTTTACAGGTGATATTAATTTTGTATCGCATTAGCCAGACTCCACTGTCTTCTTAATAAATAAATATGCGGAGAGTGACCAAGGCGTGCCTGAGTGATCTGTGCTGCCACCGGGACTCGTTGATGGGATTAGTGTTCGGTAATTCATGCTGTAGTTAGCTCTTATTTATTCTGTCTCCTCCAACAATGCCTATTTGTAAACCAGACGAGGCAGCAGACTTTCCGAATTCTATTAAAAATTGTTGCTTTTTTTTCTTTCTTTTTCAATCGCTCCATGACTCGCCCTGCCCCTGCAAGGTCTCCTCACATTGCTTTTTGCCCTTGTGAGCATTTAGTTTGTGGGGCTGCTGCTTTAGTAGACCAGCCCTCCTGCTCCCGTGCAGTGCAGTGTGTTTTAACTCTTTGGGGGATTGGGTGGAGAATGCTGTCTGCCTTCCTCAAGGAAATGGCAAAGCAAGGGCTAGTCTAAAAGAGGAAATTTATAGTCATTCCTCATCCCCCCCCCAAGAAATAAAACAACAAACCCAAGGGTTCCATGAAAAATATCGGACATTCCATCCCTTTTACTCATTTGGCTAAATTTTTCCAAATGTTTCAAAATTCATGCTTTCTTTTTGGTTCTTTTTTTGACTATGAAGCATATTCAGAAAGGAAACTTTAGATAAAAATGAATGGAATAATTGCTTTCCTGCCTGAGATTTCTTTTAACTTATTGCTAGCAGGAAATAATGTCTTGCACATTATATTAAGGACAGGATGTTGGATGAGCTACACTGATGGGAAGTGTGTGTGTGTGTGTGGTGTGTGTGTGGTGAGAGAGAGAGAGACTGGGAGAGGGAGAGAGAGAGGGATTGAGGTAAAGAAAGTGCAGTGGTGAGGGAAAAGAGGAGAGCCTGAAAAACATAGAGGGAATTTAAAAAAATCTGTTTTGGGGTCCTGTGTAGTTTAGTGTGTAGACAGGCGGCATCTGGATCTTGTTACTTTCAAGCTAGTCAAAGCCATCAACTTCTGGAACATTTTTAAAGAAGGTAGATCCATTAGGTGACCTAAACTGATATTCGGGCAATCAGATCAGGGTGGTGGGGAATATAGGATCAGCTACTTTGGCTATCATGGTAGTTCATATTGATTATTATGTTGCAAACTTTCGACAGAGCTGTGAAGTTGTCGAATACTGTTTCGGTGGCTCTGAAATGATAGACATTAATAACATTCCTGGAAGCTGAAGATGTGAAAACGTGCCCTGCTTTGAAACTTGGGCACACAGGGAATGAGAATAAGGATCAATCATACTTTAAAATGTGGGGACTTTCTGGCAGCATGAATACTATGTAAGAAAGTACTATCATGACCCAGTATAGCATGAAAACAACTGGGTTATTTCAGTGTTGTCTTTTTGCTCCTTTTATATTTTTATCTTAAAATATTACCTATAATAATTCTGAGGGGAATACATGCTGCTCATGTTTATTTGGTAAGCAAGCCTTGGTGGAATTCACAAAATCTACAGTCCTAGCCTTGGCTTATAGTTATAATCTATTTTAAAAATCAGAGCTATTTAAAATGATACTGATACATAAAGAATACTTATGGTTGATAAAAATAGAGTTCTGTGGTTGACTATAAAAGTCATATTCTGGTGACATCATAACTTAAGCTGTCCTGTAAAACCAGGTGTTCTTAACTAATCAACAAAAGCCATTTACTGACATTAGTTTGGGGTGAAGAATCTTTATGGGGTTCTTAAAGAACTCAAGGTGTATCATTGCATTTATTCAGACAGTACAAAATACTGAACCTTTTCTTTCTACTTAAATGTGTGTGTTAGATACAGCTGCTCTTTTCTTATGATAAAACAAAATGAGAGTAGGGTGTCTAAATAAATGGAAAGGTTTCCCTTTCCTCAAATGCAATTAAAGTTTTAGAAAAACTTGGGGCACTTCCCTGCTTTCTCTGATCCTCTTATTTTCCCATCACATTAGAACTAATTCACTACCTTTGTTGCTTAAAAAGAAAAAGAAATTAGAAATAAGTTACTTATGCTTCTCTCCCTTTGAATAATTTTCCAAATGCTTAAATTATTATATTAGATAAATGTACATAGAAGTAAAATGAAAACCCAATGACTAGCTGATAGCTATCTTGTAGCGGTATTGTTCTAGGATGCATGTTTTCCAAGACCTTGCATTAAAAGCTGTCATTTGTCAATTTTCTTTTGGCCATTTTTTCCCCCTATTAAAAGAAGCAATTTAAAAAAGAAACATTGTGATTGAGCAGAAAAGAAGCAATTTTTTTTTTTTTTTTAATTTTGATTTCTTTATGATAGTCACACACAGAGAGAGAGAGAGAGGCAGAGACACAGGCAGAGGGAGAAGCAGGCTCCATGCACCGGGAGCTCGACGTGGGATTCGATCCCGGGTCTCCTCCAGGATCGCGCCCTGGGCCAAAGGCAGGCGCCAAACCACTGCGCCACCCAGGGATCCCAAAAGAAGCAATCTTGATGACATGTTTTAATACTTACATAAGAGCCATAGCCAGATTTTAAAAAAAAAATCTTCATCAAAACGAATTTGCTCTTTGAAGGCCACCAGGATAATCAGCAAATTTTAGAGAAAGGGGACCAAAAAATAGCTCATTAGCTTAATGATAATATCCATAATCACGTTTGATTGAGTCACAACCTAATATTTCTCAGCAATTTTGTTATAGCCCATTCAAAGCAAGCAACCTGTTGCTATTGCATTGTGAGACCCAGGGTGAATCGCAATCTGAGTTATTTTGTGGAGGGTTTCTTGGAAAAGCAACTTAATCATAACTAGGAAGGCTAAAAGAGTAAAACATGGTCACAGCCTGGTGAATTGATACTTTGTTGCTGAGAAAGATATTTCCCTCATGTGTGGTATCTGGAAAACTTTATCATCTTCCCAAAACTTTAAAATGCATCCAAACGCACACAGCAAGCTAGTCCTTCCTTCCATTTCCTTACCCTGACCGGGTCACGATGTTTCTACCGATCCAGGGCATGGTTTCTACTCATGCTGCTTTTCCATCAGCCTATTGCTTTCCCACCTTGGACCATCTGCTTCCCCTGAAGATCTTGCAGAAAGATCTGTGGGACCCAACAGAGTTTTTCTGGCTGCTGGTACTCAGATCGTATTCAGAACCTGGTGTGAAGTTGGGGTCAGGTATAGGGAGTAACTCATCAACTGCACACTGACTTCAGGCTGAGTTTCCAACCATCTGCAGCCTGGACAGCTGCTCATCTCTCAAAGTCTAGCTAGAGCCCGATTGATTGTGCCATAGAAAGAGCAAACACTTGAAACACGAAGGACTAAGGAGTAGGGAAAGGAAGAGAGAGGCTCCTATGGGGCAAGGGATATTCTCAAAGATGTGAATGTACAGATCCTTCAAAAGCAAAACAGGACAACCCCTTAACATGCTTCTTGCACATGAAAATGTAGAAAATCCTGCAGAGGGAGGGAAAGAGTTTACGATTTCCTTAGTACTTCCTGCCTCAGATTTGCATTGATAGCCAGAGTTGGTAACTTGCCTGTTTTAAAACAGCCTTGAAAACTCCCAAGTTCTGTTTTCCTTTGAAAGGCTGAAACATACAAAACTGGTTTTCTAAAAATTGTCCAGCAATAGAACCTTGAGGTACAATTCCAAATATTTCTTTCACTTCAGGGGGTAATATGATAGCATGAAACTATGATAAATCTTGTTTGTCTCATTTGAGAATGTACACAATTTTAATTGTTTTGAATAAGAGAAAAATAGTAACAAGGGGCCACTCTCCCTTTCTAGTTGTCCTGTTTTTTTACCTCCTCCCCCATATTTAATTATCTTTGGAATTGTCTTTTCTATAATGCAGCCATTGTTTTCACAGTACTAAGTTTAGTGCCTAGCTAAAAGGAGGAGCTATGTAAAAGTCATGTTGTGTTGTCTTTCTCTCCAGAATCATTCTTAATTCAAAAGAA
>NW_023330280.1:0-24134 GCF_011100685.1 Canis lupus familiaris
CCCCCCCACCTTCTCTGGTTTGATTAGTTTTTCTCTGGTGGTAAGAGTGTGTATCTTGGTTTGCTTCTCTCATCCCTCCCCTCCGCCCCTTTGCCAGTTTTTGGTTTCCTAAAATTCACATGTTAATGCAATTGTATGGTATGCGGTATCTGTCTTCTCGACTGACTGAGTTCATTTAGCATAAGTCTTTCCAATTCTCCCACGTCATTGGAAATGGCTTCATTTTCATCCATTCTGATGACCCAGTGATGTCGCAGTGTGTATATTTACCACATCGTCTCTGCCCATTCTTCTGTCGATGGACATTTGGGCTGTATCCTCAGATTGGCTGTTGTTGATAACGCTGCTACCAACACCGGGCTGCATGTCCCTCTTTGAATCTAATAAACTACTTTTGTATCCTCAGGGTAATACCTAGCTGTTTAATTTTGGAATCAGAGGGTAACTCTATTTTTAACATCTTTTTTCAAATTTTTTTTATGATACTCACAGAGAGGGGGCAGAGACACAGGCAGAGGGAGAAGCAGGCTACATGGACTGGGAGCCCGATGTGGGATTCGATCCTGGGTCTCCAGGATCATGCCCTGGGCCAAAAGCAGGCACCAAACCGCTGCGCCACCCAGGGATCCCTTATTTTTAACTCTTTGAGGACCCTCCAGACTGTTTTCCACAGTGGCTGCACCTTTACTTAAGTATTCATGAGAGACACAGAGAGGCAGAGGGAAAATGAGGCTCCACGCATGGAGCCTGATGTGGGACGTGATCCCCCAGGACCCCGGGATCATGACCTGAGCCAAAGCAGATGCTCAACCACTGAGGCACTCAGGTGTCTTGCTGATTCAATTCCTTTGCTAGTTATGGGTCTGTTCACATTTTCTATTTCTTCCTATTTCAGTTTTGCTCATTTGCACATTTCAAGGGATTTGTCCATTTCCTCCATTTCTTCCAGTATGTTAGTGTATAAGCTTTCATAGTTTTCCCTTATAACTGACTTATTTGTCTGGTGTTGATTGTGATCTCTCTTCTCTCATTTGTGATTTTATTTATTTAGGTCTTTTCTCTTTTCTTGTTGATAAGGCTGGATAGGGCTTGATCCTTTTTATTAATTATTCTGAAGAACCAGCTCTTAGTTTTGTTATTCCATTCTACTGTTTTTTTTTCTGTATTGTTTATTTCTGCTCTCATCTTTATTTTTTCCCATCTTCTGTAGGCTTTAGGCTTTGTTTGCCATTCCTTTTCCAGCTCCTTTAGCTGTAGGGTTAGGTTGTGTATTAGAGACTTCTTGTTTCCTTTTTTAAAAACACATTTTATTTACTTTTTATGTATTTATGATAGTCACACAGAGAGAGAGGCAGAGACATAGGCAGAGGGAGAAGCAGGCTCCATGCACCAAGAGCCCGATGTGGGATTCAATCCCGGGTCTCCAGGATCGCGCCCTGAGCCAAAGGCAGGCGCTAAACTACTGCGTCACCCAGGGATCCCAGACTTCTTGTTTCCTGAGGTAAGCCTGTATTGCTATGTATTTCCCCCTTTGGACTGCCTTTGCTACATCCCAGAGGTTTGGAGAAACATGTTTTCATTTTCATTTGTTTTAAATTTCCTCTTTAATTTCTTGGTTGCTCCATTCATTCTCTAGTAGGATGTTCATAATCTCCACGTATTTTTGGTCTGTCCAAATTTTTTCTTACTGTCAACTTCGAGTTTCATAGCGTTGTGGGCAAAAATATACAGGGTGTGATATCAACTTCTTGTACCTGTTGTACCTGTTGAGTGCTGATTTGTGGCCCATGAATGATCTGTTCTGGAGAATGTCCCATGTGCCCTTGAAAGGAATGTGTATTCTGCTTTAGGAAGAAATGTTCAGACTATATCTGTTGAGTCCCTGTGGTCCAGTGTGTCAAGGCTATTGTTCCCCTGTTGATTTTCTGCATAGACGATCGGTCCATTGCCATAAGTGGGTGGGTTTTAAAATCCCCTGTCATTGTATTATTTCCAATACAGTCAGTTCCTGTATGTTTGTTGGTATTTGGTTTCCATATTTAGGTACTCCCATGTTGGCAGCATAAATATTTATTTCTTTGATCGATATAGAAAGTCTTTTTAACTATGAAATAATGCCCTTCTTCATCACTTCTTACATTATTTGTTCTTTCTTTTTTGAGATTAAATATTTTATTTATTTATTCATGAGAGATACACAGAGAAGCAGAGGCAGAAACATAGGCAGATAGAGAGACAGACTCCCCAAAGGAATGCTGATGTGGGACTCGATCCTGGGATCCCAGGAACACACCCTGAGCCGAAGGCAGATGCTCAACCACTGAGCCACCAGGTGTCCCCCAGGGTTTGGTTTCAAATCTCGTTTGTCTGAGAAAAGTATGGGTC
Source organism: Canis lupus familiaris (assembly GCF_011100685.1). Lineage (NCBI taxonomy): Eukaryota > Metazoa > Chordata > Mammalia > Carnivora > Canidae > Canis > Canis lupus. The sequence continues at coordinate 2,386 of NW_023330280.1, forward strand.
CTCCAACTTTCATTTGATATCAATTAGCGTGGTAGATGATTTTCCCAGTCTGCAAGCCCTCCACAGAAGAGCCCCCAAGCTCATTTCTCAGAACCCTGCTTTTACTCTGCCTGCGTCCGAGCTTCTTTTGGTTTTGTTATTTTTATCTCAGTGGCCTCCCCAGAGAATCAAAATCCAGGCTTCTGATGGTGTCAGAATAGACATGGCAGGCTTCTCCTGAGCTGAGGTAAGGAGGGGTTTTGTGGCTCTAAATACTCTTTATTTGGATTTTCAGTTGACTTTCTGATGTTATCTCTAGTGCGCACATTTTTCATCAATACTACCAATTATTATTTTAAAGTTTTACTTGAATTCCTGTTTGTAAACACAGTATGATATAGTTTCAGGTTTACCACATAGTGATTCAACCCTTGGATACAACGCCTGGTACTGGTCAGAGGTGACTTCCACAATCCCCATCCCCTGATTCCCCTCCCCCCCACCTTCCTCTGGTATTGATTAGTTTATTCTCCGTGGTTAAGAGTGTGTATCTTGGTTTGCTTCTTTCATCCCTCCGCTTCGCCCCTTTGCCAATTTGTTTGGTTTCCTAAAATTCACATGTGAATGCAATTGTATGGTATGTGGTATCTGTCTTTCTCTGACTGACTGAGTTCATTTAGCATAAGTCTTTCCCATTCTCCCACGTCATTGGAAATGGCTTCATTTCATCCATTCTGATGACCCAGTGATGTCGCAGTGTGTATATTTACCACATCGTCTCTGCCCATTCATCTGTCGACGGACATTTAGGCTGTATCCACAGATTGGCTGTTGTTGATAACGCTGCTACCAACACCGGGCTGCATATCCCTCTTTGAATCTAATAAACTACTTTTGTAACCTCAAGGTAAATACCTAGCTGTTTAATTTTGGAATCAGAGGGTAACTCTATTTTTACCTTCTTTTTTCAAAATTTTTTAATGATAGTCACAGAGAGAGGTGCAGAGACACAGGCAGAGGGAGAAGCAGGCTACATGGACCGGGAGCCCGATGTGGGATTCGATCCTGGGTCTCCAGGATCACGCCCTGGGCCAAAGGCAGGCACCAAACCGCTGCGCCACCCAGGGATCCCTTATTTTTAACTTCTCGAGGACCCTCCAGACTGTTTTCCACAGTGGCTGCACCTTTACTTAAGTATTCATGAGAGACACAGAGAGGCAGAGGGAAAATGAGGCTCTATGTGGGGAGCCTGATGTGGGACGTGATCCCCCAGGACCCCGGGATCATGACCTGAGCCAAAGCAGATGCTCAACCACTGAGGCAGCCAGGTGCCTTGCTGATTCAATTCCTTTGCTATTTATGGGTCTGTTCACATTTTCTATTTCTTCCTATTTCAGTTTTGCTCATTTGCACATTTCAAGGGATTTGTCCATTTCCTCCATTTCTTCCAGTATGTTAGTGTATAAGCTTTCATAGTTTTCCCTTATAACTGTCTTATTTTTCTGGTGTTGATTGTGATCTCTCTTCTCTCATTTGTGATTTTATTTATTTAGGTCTTTTCTCTTTTCTCGTTGATAAGGCTGGCTAGGGCTTGATCCATTTTATTAATTATTCTGAAGAACCAGCTCTTAGTTTTTTATTCCATTCTACTGTTTTTTTATTTCTGTATTGTTTATTTCTGCTCTCATCTTTATTTTTTCCCATCTTCTGTAGGCTTTAGGCTTTGTTTGCTATGCCTTTTCCATCTCCTTTAGCTGTAGGGTTAGATTGTGTATTAGAGACTTCTTGTTTCCTTTTTTTAAAAAACATTTTATTTACTTTTTATTTATTTATCATAGTCACACAGAGAGAGAGGCAGAGACATAGGCAGAGGGAGAAGCAGGCTCCATGCACCGAGAGCCCGACGTGGGATTCAATCCCGGGTCTCCAGGATCGCGCCCTGAGCCAAAGGCAGGCGCTAAACTGCTGCATCACCCAGGGATCCCAGACTTCTTGTTTCCTGAGGTAAGCCTGTATTGCTATGTATTTCTCCCTTTGGACTGCCTTTGCTACATCCCAGAGGTTTGGAGAAACATGTTTTCATTTTCATTTGTTTTAAATTTCCTCTTTAATTTCCTGGTTGCTCCATTCATTCTCTAGTAGGATGTTCATAATCTCCACATATTTTTGGTCTGTCCAAATTTTTTCTTACTGTCAACTTCGAGTTTCATAGCGTCGTAGTCAAAAATATACAGGGTGTGATATCAACTTCTTGTACCTGTTGTACCTGTTGAGGGCTGATTTGTGGCCCATGATATGATCTGTGCTGGAGAATGTCCCATGTGCACTTGAAAGGAATGTGTATTCTGCTTTAGGAAGAAATGTTCAGACTATATCTGTTGAGTCCCTGTCGTCCAGTGTGTCAAGGCTATTGTTCCCATGTTGATTTTTTGCATAGACGATCAGTCCATTGCCATAAGTGGGTGGGTTTTAAAATCCCCTGTCATTGTATTATTTTCAATACAGTCAGTTCCTGTACGTTTGTTGGTATTTGGTTTCCATATTTAGGTACTCCCATGTTGGCAGCATAAATATTTAGTTCTTTGATTGATATAGAGAGTCTTTTTAACTATGAAATAATGCCCTTCTTCATCACTTCTTACATTATTTGTTCTTTCTTTTTTGAGATTAAATATTTTATTTATTTATTCATGAGAGATACACAGAGAAGCAGAGGCAGAAACATAGGCAGATGGAGAGACAGGCTCCCCAAAGGGATGCCGATGTGGGACTCGATCCTGGGATCCCAGGAATACACCCTGAGCCAAAGGCAGATGCTCAACCACTGAGCCACCAGGTGTCCCCTAGGGTTTGGTTTCAAATCTAGTTTTTCTAATATAAGTATTGGTCCTCCAGCTTTCTTTTCATAACCATTAGCGTGATAGATGATTTTCCATCCCCTGACTTTCAATCTGCTGTTGTCTATAGGTCTAAGGTGAGCATCTAGTAGGCAGCATACCGACGGACTTGTTTTTTTAATAACGATTTTATTTTTGAGAGCATGAGAGAGAGAGAGAGAGAGAGAGAGAGAGACAGGCAGAAAATTAGGCCAAGAGTGAAGCAGGCTCCCCACCAGGAGCCCAATATGGGACTCGATCCCAGACTCTAGGATCACACCCTGAGTCAAAGGCAGAGGCTCAAACCCAGAGCCACCCAGGCATCCCGGATCCTGTTTTTTAAGGCACTCTGATACCCTATATCTTTTGATTGGAGCATTTAGCATCAGCATTCAGAGTGCTTATTCAAAGATATGAACTTTGTGCCTTTGTGTTACCGGTAGAGTTGGTGTTTCTGGTGACATACTCTGGTCCTTTCTAGTCTTTGTTGCTTTTGGTCTCTTTTTTCCCCCACTAGAATAGTTCTTCTGAAAATTCCTTACTGGACTGGTTTAGTGGTCATGAACTCCTTTATACTTTGCCTGTCTGGGAAAATCTTTCTCTCTATCCTGAATGATACCCTTGCTGAAGAAAGAATTCATACAAATTGGACTCCAATAAAAAGAAATTTAAAAACTTAAAACAAATTTTTGCTATTATGATTGAGGAAAATGGCATTTAGTAGGAAAAGCAGAAGCTGAAAGAGAGGAGGAAAATTTCACCATCCGTGGCCTTCACAGGGACCTGGTGTCCTTTCCTAGGAGGGCCCCCCACTCCAGAGGATGCTTCCTGCCCCTCTGCGCTCCTTTTTGGAACACAAGAGGCACATCTCCGTGCCTCCAGCACCTCTGCAGTCATGGTTTATAGCGTCTTCCAGGTATCCTATTGGGGACCACAGCATTGTGTATGTAACCATCCAGCTGCTGTTTGACAACATTGGGGGGATTCTGACTTTTGTTGGTTTTGGGGTGTTTGTGTGTCTATCACATGAAGCTATCACGTGCAGTTATCGGATCATCTGGCTGGGTCACCCAAACGCCGAAATGGTTGGTACAACATCATTTCTGGTGCTGATGCTGGGTGGCTAGCTGGGCTCTCCTGGCCGACCCGGGGCTCGCTCCTGTCATGAATTTCAGCTGGAGGGTCAGCTGAGGTGGAAGGTCTGGCTGGGCCACATTCCCATGTCCAGCAGTGGGTCTCCCCAAGCGCCGCCTGCTTCTCTTCTCCCCGATGCCTCTCAGCAGGGAGCCAGACCTCGGGGCTGCCCTGGGGGGATCTCCAGAGGCGCCGGGTGCCCATTATGGGGAGCCTTGGGGAGCCTGTGTGTGGGAGTAGGGGTGGTGATGGGGCTGGGGTTCCTCAGTGCCCTGTGCTGCCTGGCCTTCAGGCCGAGCACCATGTTCACCCAGTCCCTACTCACTAGGGTGAGGAGGGGTGCCCTCTACACACTGGTGTGAGATATCCAGCACCACAAGGTGTGCACACTGAGTCCATTTGGTGAGGGTGGCCCAGGTGCGTGATCTGCAAGTGTGGGACCCAGGAAATATAACAAAAATCCCCTACCCCTGGACAAGTAGAGCAGGACTGATTCCATTTTGTGCTACACCCGCCACCTCCCCTATGACCCCCTCATGTCCTGCTTATGTCTTAAGGCGCTGCCCCAACCCAGTCAAGCCGCTGGGCACACCCTAATCAGAAATAGGCTCATAAAAATGTAACTCTGCTTTGTGCCCGCCAAAACTGCACGCCGATTCTGACCAAAGTAATAGGCCAGGTCAAGTGGATACTATAGGTTAAGGTATAATTCATTCGGCCACCTGCACGTGGACCGACACGACTGTGCAACTTTCTGTGTATCCCATGGGCCACTGGCCTGTATAAAGCTGCTACGCCTCTTAGTCTCAGGGTCCAAATCCCTGCTCCGCTGTGTTGGGTGCACTTGGACTCAAGCTCCAGCTTGTAAAGAAATCCTCGGAAGTTTGCATCGATGTCGGCTCATCGGTGGTTTCTTGGATTTGCAATCCTGGGCACAACACAAGGGCCTACTGTCCTGACATCCCTTCCAGGGTCACGCTGATGGCCCCACAGGCCCTCTGTTCCCCAGGCACACAGGCACAGAGATGCGGGGAGAGGAGGAAGTACCCCAGAAACCAGCCAGCCTCCTGCCCCCTTGACAGAGGGAGCACAGACATCCCAGGTCCCTTTACAGAGACCCTGGTGACCTGAGGCTCCCTGGCCATCACTCTGTCCCAGGCCCTCCTGGCCCGGGGACACAGGCTGAGTCCCAGTATAGTTTGTGGGGTCCTGACCCTGGCATCTGGCCGCCCCTGGAAGGCACGTGGGGACGTCAGCTTGTGTGCCTTGCAGTGCCCATGCAGGGGCTGTTTGGGGACTGGGTGGTGCCCCCTCCTCCTCTCTGTGGGTCTGTCCACGCCCCGTTCATAGAGTTCTGGGAGACACAGAAACGGGCTGGCTGTGCATTTTCGCACCACAACACTTTATTGACATTCTACAGCAAACGGGCTTAGAGTGGAGGGTGTGCACCTTCCCTGTGGAGGGAATGTCTGTCCTTTAGGGGAGGGCAAGAATCACATGGGTGGGGTGTGAGTGCTGGAGTCCCCCACCTGGGAGCACGTGTGGACCTCGGGTGGGGGCATGTGTCCTGAGGTTTCAGCCTGAGAGACGGTTCTGAGGACAGCAGAGCTGACCTTGACCTGCAGCTCATGGGTTCCTAGCTGGGTCCCCGCAGGGCAGCTGGACCCCAGCCACTTGGCCCCTGGGGCCCCAGCACCTGGAGGAGCCTGCCTCCTGGTGTGGGTTTGGGTGGGCCCCACCGGCCCACCTCTGCTCTCTCCAACCTTGGGTGTCCCGGGATCCCCAGGGCTGCCCCAGGTCAGCGACCTAGATCTGTGGGGCACCCCCAGGGCCCAGAAGGCCACATCCAGTTGTGAGAGGGCTCGCTCAGCGTGGGGCCAGAATCCAGCGCTGGACAGGGCCATGGGGGGCTGGATCCCATTAGTCTTTTTGTTGGGACTGGGGCGGGGGCTCAAATCACACCCACCCTCACAGAGCCCGGGGCCAGGCCAGTCCAGATACCCCTGGTTAGGGGCTGGTGTTCTGTGCAGTGTAAGCCACCCTCTGGGAGGGACAGTGGGCGGAGACAGGGCACAGTGCATACTCAGCACCACTCACCTGCACACACCCTTTCAGGGGCTCCCTGTCTTCCCTCCTCCCTGCAACCCCTGGGTACTCTATGGGACACCCAGGCTTCTGATGGGAGCAGGGTTTCCAGAGAACCCCGGGGAGGCTGAGTATGTCCCACAGGGGGCACCTGCACCGCGTCCTTGCTGGGAGCCATTGGTGTGGGGGTGGATGGTGTGGGGGCAGGGGTATGATGGTGGTGGATTATGGGGGATGATGTAGGGGGGATGGTGTTGGGGTATAGTGTGGGTGGGGATTGTGTGGGGCTGTGTGGGTTTGAGGGGGATGGTGTAGGTGGGATGCCATGGGGAATGATGATGTAGGCAGATGGAGTGGGAGTGGGGAATGAGGGGGATGTCGTGGTGGGCCTGCGGACAGAGGGCATCCCTTTCCTCTAAGATGCACAAGGAGACGTCTACACTTAAAGGAGACTCCAGTCTGGGGTTTGCTGTGACACCTGCCCCTGGGGCATGGTGTGGTCCGTGCAGGACCCTGGCTGGACCGGGGGCATTATCTGGGGTTCATCATACGATGTGTGTTTTCAAATTGCAAATTGTCTCAAATTAAATGCATAGAATTTAGAAACATGTAAAGCACCGAGAGTGGGTGTTACTCTGACCCGTCTGACCCTCATGGGATCGAAGTGTGTCCTGCTCCTGCTGCGGCCATTCCGCCTGGCACCCAGGTCCGGTTCCTGTCCCCCATGCCATCAACCCATCCCCTGCTCCTCAGGGGGTCATACCTCTCCCCTTTGGGGTTCAGCTCCCATGGCAAGCCTGGAGACCCCATCCTAGTGGCCCCCTCATCCCTGAAGCCCCGGGGTGGGGGCACAGAGGTAATCCCCAACACCCTACCATGGAGCGGTGTGTTGTTGGCTGCTGTTCTGCCCCCCGACTTGGAAGCCCCATTTTCCCTACCCAGAATCCCCCGGTCCTCTCCTGGGTCTTGATCCCCCCTGGCCCTTCAAACTTACCCTATCCCGTAGTAGTCCCAAATTATGATGTGACTGCTGAACGTCCTGTTGACGTCCAGGTCCACCTGCGTGATGTCCCTGGAAGAGACCAGTGCCTACTCCTTCATTTCCTGTGGGAAAACCGGGGTGGAGGAGTTGGCATCAGGGACACAGACCCCGACCTGTCACCAAGTGCTCTCCTGGGCAGGGAGCCCTGGGGCCACCATGGGAGTGTGTCCTGCCAAAACCTCCTTCCTTCCCCTGGGAGGCTGGGGACGGTGGGAGTGCCCACCGTGCCTGTGGAACTGTGTGAGGGCCTGTGCCCAGCTGTAGTGGGCGGGTAGTGACTGAGGGTCAGCCTGGGTGGGAGGGGACAGGAGGCCAGTCCAGGTGGGGGGAGTGTCATGGGGGTGTTGTGCCCAAGATGGCGAATCTGAGAAACCACTAAGGAGCCGACACTGATGCAAACACCCAAGGGTTGTTTTACAAACTCGAGCATGTGTTCAAGTATAGGCCACACAGTGGAACAGGAATTTGGACCCCGAGGAGGGTTTTAGCGTAGTTTTAAGGGCTGGTCTCGGGGACGTCCAGAAGAGCTGGAGCAATTCCTCAAGTTCTGTTTACATTTTGATATGGGGCCTTCAAGGGCATTGAGCTCTCCTCTCATTCTAATTGGGGTGTCCAGCCCTTTGCTTAGGCTCAGTTTTTATTCTATTGTGGGGCTTTCTAAGAAATTAAGCTGTAAACTTGTTTTTTTCCAGTAACTGAAGTAATGTAAATTTCAGCTTTCTTCACAGGGGCCTGGGATTGCTGGACGTGTGCTGATACTGAACTTAAAGTAGAATGGCCATAATGTTCTCGGCCTCCAACATCCCGTCCCGTCCTATCTAGGTCATGCCCCCCTCCCTGGAGCTCCTAAGAGAGAAATTGCAAATGACCTCAGCATGGCAGCCTGTTTTGTGGGACAGGCCCAGAGATTTGAGATCAGGAAGACCTGGGGCACAGGCGTCCAGGCAGTGCAGCAGGATTCCATGCTGCAGACTCTTATTCCCTAAGGCTATCTTGACAACTGACTTTGTACATAGAAAAGTTCTCCTTTGTCTTTAAAAGTGCAGGAGCGAGATAAAGCATTTTTTCTCTGCCCATCTGATTGCTCAGATTCCACTCTGAGACATATTTCCTGTTTCCAGGATAATTTACTATTCATTGTACTATGGTTAAAATATTCTGACACAAGTAATTCAAAGGGATGAGGGTTTCTCATCTTTTTCTTCACAGCTCAGTCACTCATCAGGAAATGCATCTTTATGGATTTGGAAATAATTGAGAGACATTAGTACCAATGTTCCTATTATTATGTGAAGGATTCTTCCCTGAGATTCTTCCCCTGTTTCAACTGACACTGAAACACTGTGAACTCTTTGGAAGTCAAATGTCAAGGAAATAAATGTTATACATTGCTAATTTTAAATGCACTTGCAATATGGTGTCTATTATACTAGAAATATTTTTATCTGATTTTTGCTATTTATTATCCTTTCCTGCTTTTCAGGTTGAGGAGGCATTATACGTGTTCAATTTTCAAATTAAATCTTATTTTTTAGAAAGAAAACAAAGATTTATAGGGAAATTGAGAAGATAGTACAGAGAATTCTCATGCACTTGCACTCAATTTACCCAATAATCGATATCTTATATCAGTACAGTACAAATATTAGCTAATGAATCAATATTAAAATAGTCGCATTAACCAAAGACCATATTATGTTCAGATTTCCTTAGTTTTTGCTAAGTTACCATCCCTTATATCACATTCCATTTGTCCTCATGTTTTCTTAGGCTCCTCTGGATTGTGACAGTCTTTCAGCCTTTCCTTGTTGTTGTTGCACTGGAACACTTTGAGAAGTAGAGTATTTTGTAAAATTTCCCTCAGTTGGGACATGTCTGTTGTTTATCTCATGATTGAATTGTTTTTGTGGATTTTATGCATAGATATAATGCCATTTTTATTATAGCATATAAAGGATAGATACTATCAACATGATTTATCAGTCTTGGTATCCATCTGATCATCTTGCTGAGGTAGTGTTTGTCATCTTTCTCCATAGTTAAGTGATTCTTTTTTTATTAATTATTGTTATTATCATCATCATATTATTTTGTTTTTCATAATATATTTTGTAGAAGGAAGTTACTATGTGTATTCCACACGTAAGAGTGGGAGGCTATGCTCATCAACATGAGAGTGGAATGTCTGCACAAATTGTTTGAAATTCTTCTACAAGGGAGATTTCTCTTCCTTGTGGGTTTCTTTTTTTTGTTTCTTTTTCAAAGATGTTATTTATTTATTTGAGAGAGAGAAGAGAGAAAAAGCATGAGTGAGAGAAGCAGAGGGAGAGGGAGAAGCAGGTTCCCTGCTGAAAACGGAGCCTTCCTTGGGACCTGGATCATGATCTGACTTAAGTTAGAGGCTTAACTGCACTGAGCCACCCCGGTGCCACTCTTTCTTTCTTTCTTTTTTTTTAAATAATAAATTTATTTTTTATTGGTGTTCAGTTTGCCAAATCAGAATAACACCCAGTGCTCATCCCGTCTAGTGACCCCTCAGTGCCCATCATTCATTCACCCTCAACCCTGCCCTCCTCCCCTCAGTCACCAAGAGTTCATTTCCTAGAGTTAGGAGTCTTTATGTTCTGTCTCCCTTTCTGATATTTCCCACACATTTCTACTCCTTTCCCTTATATTCCCTTTAAGTATTACCTATATTCCCCAAATGAATGAGAACATACAATGTTTGTCCTTCTCCGATTGTCCTACTTCACTCAGCATAATACCTTCCAGTTCCATCCACCTTGATGCAAATGGTGGGTATTTGTTGTTTCTAATGCCTGAGTAAGTCCCACCTTTTCTCTCTCTTCATCTTCTTAGTCTCCTATGATATGAATATTATTGTTTTAATAAGTGGGTGACTTCCCTACATCTGCCTCTGTGGTCCATAACCTTTCTTGTTTTTAAGGCTTCCAGTTGGGACTGCATCTCAGTTATAGAATTTTTAAGGTTGGACTGACTTGATTTTAGCTCTTTTATTTCTACAGTAAGGGATTCTCTAGTTTGCTTCTGTGCTCTTTTTCCAGCCCAGCTGCTATCTTTATAATCATTGTTTTAAACTGTAGTTAGACATCATATATGTTTATTGATGAAATTCCTGGCTGTGAGTATTACCTCATGTTATTTTATGGAGGAGAATTTCTCCATCTCATTATTTTTTCCAGAAAAGAAAGAAGGAAGAAAAAGAAAAACCAAGAAAAATAATAACAATTGCCCTCCAAAAAAAAAAAACCACCAGATTATTTTGGCCTGCTTGTTAAAAGATTCTAAATCCCAAAATATGAAACACAATTAAACTACCATAAAAGTAAAAATAAGAAATATATAAGGTACATACATAAAATTAAAGTAAGGCAATTAATAAAAAAGAATCAAGAAAATAATTAAAAATAAAGCACAAAGTACAAAGGAATCTAGACCCTACTTTCCAGGCAGAGCTGAAGCTTTGCAGCCTCTGTGGTCTGGCAACTTGGGGGCAGCGAATGGTCTGTGTGGGGTCTGGGGATGGGCCTTGGTGCTGATTGTCAGGTGCACATCTGCCTGGGAGTTGCACCTGTGGGGGTCAGAGTCGGGGTGGGCGTCAGCGCCTCTGGGCTCCAGCGGGTGGCACTGTGCTGCTCCCTGATTCCTGGCCCTGATGGGCGGGATGCAGGTGGGGACACTGGGTCCTCTGGCTCTGGGGCTGAGCATCCCGCCCCCCAGTCTGCTGGGGCCTCCACAGAAGAACCCCAAAGCCCCCGGTTCTCCGCGGCTTCGCTCAGAACCCTGCGTTCACTCTACCTGCGTCCGAGCTTCTTTTGGTTTTCTTTTTTTATCTCAGACTGTTGTGCCCAAGATTGTGAATCTGAGAAATCACCAAGAAGCCAACACCAATGCAAACACATGAGGGTTTATTTACAAGCTCGAGCTTGTGTCCAAGTATACCCAACACAGTGGAGCTGGGACTTGGACCCCGAGGTGGGTTTTAGCTTATTTGTAAGAGTTGGTCTTGGGGAACTCCCGAAGGGCTGGAGTAATTCCTCAAGTTCTGTTTACATTTTGATATGGGGCCTTCAAGGGCATTGAGATCTGTTCTAATAGGGGCTTCATGCCCTTGGACTGGGCTCAGTTTTTATTCTATTGTGGGGCTTGCTGTGTCCTGACAGTGAGCATTCAGGAAGGAAATGATGGATGTGACTCCCTTCTCAGGAGCATCACAGAGAATAAATAAGGAGACTGAACAAAAAGAGCACAAGACATTGGGGGCTTCGTCCATATCAGAAGGGACTCCTCAGAACCACAGGGTAAGTGAATGGGTAGAATGAATGGTAGGGTCAGGGGAGGTGAGGCAGTTGGTGGTTTGGCTTAAGTTAGATGTTAGGTGTTTGTGATTAACCTTATGGTTATGGATTAGAGGTTAGGGTGAGGGATAATGGTAAGGGTCAGTGGTTAGGAGTTAGGATGGGGGTTAGGGATTAGGGAATGAGGTTAGGGTTAGTGACAGTATTTAGAGTTAGTGTTAGGGTTATGCTTTAGCGTTTAGGGCAGGAGGTTTGGAGGTGGGGTTAAGGTTATGGTTACAGTTAGGGTTGGGCTTAGGTTTGCAGTTAGGGTGAGGTGTTAGGGTGTGAGTTAGGGTTAGGGATAAGGGTTAGGGGTTAGGGTAAAATTTAGGGCTAGGTTTAGGGTTAGGGCGAGGGTTAGGTTTAGGATAGGGGTTAGGGCTAGGGATAAGATTAGTATTTAGTTAGAGTTTAGGGTCAGGTCAGGGTCAGAGTCAGGGTACGATTTTGGAAAAGGGATAATAGATAGGTGTAGGGAGTGGTTTAGGAGTTAGTTTTAGGGTACAGGTTAGAGTACAGTTAGGGGTATGAGATAGGATTAGTATTAGAGGGTTAGGGTTAGGGTACAGGTTAAGGTTAGGAATAGGATTTGAGGGATCCCTGGGTGGCGCAGTGGTTTAGCGCCAGCCTTTGGCCCAGGGCACGATCCTGGAGACCCGGGATCGAATCCCACGTCAGGCTCCCGGTGCATGGAGCCTGCTTCTCCCTCTGCCTGTGTCTCTGCCTCTCTCTCTCTCTCTCTCTGTGACTATCATAAATAAATAAAAATTTAAAAAAAATTTATAGAAAAAAAAGGAATAGGATTTGAGTACATTAAGTTAAGGTTAGGGTTAGAGGTTAGGGTTAGATTTAAGGTAGGGGTCAGGGTTAAGGGTTTCGAATAGGTTTAGGAAATAGGGTGAGGGTTGGCATGAAGGTTCCGTGAATGTGTTTTGGTTTTTGATTTGTGATGGGTCTTATTTAAGGGTTAGGTTAACATTAAGACTAAGTGTATGGTTAGGCTTATGTCTGTGTATGGTTAGAGTTTGGGACTTGGCATGTGCCTGCACTGGGACTCCTAGCATCTTTGTCAGTTTAGTTTTATGCACTCTATTTAAGTTTTGGGTTCAAAGATAGCCTGACTCCACCAAGTAAGTGGCCTCCCCAGAGAATCAAAATCCTGGCTTCTGCTGGGGTGAGAATAGACGTGGCAGGTTTCTCCCGAGCTGAGCTAAGGAGGGGATTTGTGGCTCTAAAGACTCTTTATTTGGATTTTCAGTTGCCTTTCTGATTTTATCTCTTGTGTGCACATGTTTTCTCTATACTACCAATTATTATTTTAAAGTTTTACTTGAATTCCCGTTTGTAAACACAGTATGATATAGTTTCAGGTTTACCACATAGTGGTTAGACCCTTGGATACAACGCCTGGTACTGGTCACAGGTGCCCTCCACTATCCCCATCCCCTGATTCACCATCCTCCCCACCTTCCCCTGGTATTTATTAGTTTATTCTCTGTGGTTAAGAGTGTGTATATTGGTTTGCTTCTCTCATGCCTCCTCCGCCCCTTTGCCAGTTTGTTTGGTTTCTCAAAATTCACATGTGAATGCAATTGTATGGTATTTGGTATCTGTCTTTCTCTGACTGAGTTCATTTAGCATAAATCCTTTCCACTCCTTCCACGTCACCGTAAATGGAGTCATTTCATCCCTTCTGATGACTGAGTGATGTCGCAGTGTGTATATTTACCACATCTTTCTGCCCATTCATCTGTCGATGGACATCTGGGCTGTATCCACAGTCTGGCTGTTGTTGATAACGCTGCTACAAACATTGGGCTGAGTGTCCTTCCTCGAATTTACTAAAGTACTTCTCTATCCTCGGGGTAAATACCTAGCTGTGAAATTTTGGAATCGTAGGGTAGCTCTATTTTTAACTTCTTTTTAAAAAAAATTTTTTTATGATAGTCACAGAGAGAGAGGCAAAGACACAGACAGAAGGAGAAGCAGGCTCCATGCCTTGGAGCCCAAAGTGGGATTCGATCTCGGGTCTCCAGGATCACACCCTGGGCCAAAGACAGGTAACAAACCACTGCACCACCCAGGGATCCAATTTTTTTTAACTTCTCAAGGACCCTCCACACTGTTTTCCACAGTGGCTAAATCTGTTCGCATGCCCACCAGGAATGTAAGGAGGCTACCCTTTCTCCAAAGCCTCACCAACACCTGTTGTTTCTTGTGTTGTTAATTTTAGCCATTATGATGGCTCTCAGGTGACATATCATTGTGGTTTTGGTTTGCATTTCCCTGATGATGAGTGACGCTTTGTGTCTTTCAGTGAGTCTGGTGGCCATCTGGCTGTCTTGTCAGAGACAAAGTCCATTCATTTTTCTGCCCATCTCTAGTTGCATAATTTGTTTTTAGGATCTTGAGATTTATATTTGCTTTATGTGTTTTGCATACTAACTCTTTATTGGATGTGTTGTTTACAAATATCTCCTTTCATTTTGTATGTTGCCTTTTAGGTTTGGTTGTTTCCTTCACTTTGCGGAAGCTTTTCATTTTGATGAAGTCCCAATAGCATTTTTGCTTTTGTTCCCTCACCTCAGTGGCATATCTAGAAAGAAAAATCAGTGGCCAATGTCAAAGACGTTGCTGCCTATCTTTTCTTCTAGAATTGGTTTCAGGTCTCACATTTAGGTCTTTCATCAATTTTGAATTTATTTTTTATATACATGGTGTAAGAATGTAGGTCCAGTTTCATTCTTCTGCATGTGGCTGCCTGGTTTTCCCAACACCATTTATTCTTATCCTGGGGTCAGTGTTAGGGTTTATTGAAGAGACTGTCTTTCTGCCATTGGATATTCCTTCCTGCCTTCTTATCCTTTATGGTTCATAGATACAGGTTTGTATCTTGTTTTGGCTTTCCATTCTGTTCTATTGATCTAAGCGTCTCCTGTTGGGAGAACCCTGATTGCTGATTCAATTTCTTTGCTGGTTATCTGTCTGTTCAAATTTCTTAGTTCTTCATTTTTAATTTTTGCTATGTTATATATTTCTAGGAATTGATCTATTTCTTTCAGGTTCTAGGTTTCTGGCATATAATTTTTCATCATATTCTCTTATAATCGTTTGTATTTCTCTAGTGTTGTTTTTTATTTCTCTTTTCTCATCTGATTTTATTTGGGTCCTTTCTCAACTTTTTATCTTTTTTCTTTTTTAAATATTTTATTTATGTATTCATGAGAGTCAAAAAGGTGCAGAGGTATAGGCAGAGGGAAAATAAGGCTCCATACGGGGAGCCTGATGTGGGACTTGAACCCCTAGGACCCCAGGATCATGAGGTGAGCCAAACACATGCTCAACCACTGAGGCACCCAGGTGCCTTGCTGATTCAATTCCTTTGCTAGTTATGGGTCTGTTCACATTTTCTATTTCTTCCTATTTCAGTTTTGCTCATTTGCACATTTCTAGGGATTTGTTCATTTCTTCCAGGTCTCCCAGTTTGTTAGCGTATAATCTTTCATAGTATCCCCTTATAATTGTCTTATTTTTCTGGTGTTGATTGTGATCTCTCTTCTCTCATTTGTGATTTTATTTATTTAGGTCTTTTCTCTTTTCTCGTTGACAAGGCTGGCTAGGGCTTGATCCATTTTATTACTTATTTTAAAGAACTAGCTCTTAGTTCTGTTATTCCATTCTACTGTTTTGTTGTTTCTGTATTGTTTATTTCGGCTCTGATCTTAATTTTTCCCTTTTTTGTAGGCTTTAGTCTTTGTTTGGTATTCCTTTTTCAGCTCCTTCAGGTGTAGGGTTACGATGTGTATTGGAGACTTCTTGTTTCTTGAGGTAGGCCTGTATTGCTCTGTACTTCCCTCTTAGGACTGCCTTTGCTACATCCCAGAGGTTTGGAGAAACATGTTTTCATTTTCATTTGTTTTAAATTACCTCTTTAATTTTCTGGTTGCTCCATTCATTCTCTAGTAGGATGATCATAAACTCCACGTATTTTTGGTCTGTCCAATTTTTTTCTTACTGTCGACTTCCAGTTTCATAGCGCCTTGGTCTGAAAATGTACAGGGTGTGAAATCAACATTCTTGTACCTGTTGTACCTGTTGAAGGCTGATTTGTGGGCCCTGATATGATCTGTTCTGGAGAATGTCCCATATGCAATTGAACAGAATGTTTATTCTCCTTTTGGATCTAATATTCTAACTATATCTGTTGAGTCCCTGTTGTCCAGTGTGTCAAGGCTATTGTTCCCTTGTTGATTTTCTGCATAGACGATCGGTCCGTTGCCATAAGTGGGTGTTGGAATCCTCTGTCAGTGTATTATTATCAGTGATTTCATATAAGTTTGTTGTTAATCGGTTTCTATATTTAGGTACTCATGTTGGCAGCATAAATAGTTGTTTGATCTTGATAGTCTTTTTAATTATGAAATAATGTTCTTCTTCATCTCTTCTTACAATATTTGTTGTTTCTTTTTGAGATTTAAATATATTATTTATTTATTTTTGAGAGATACACAGAGAAGCAGAGGCAGAAACATAGGCAGAGGGAGAGGCAGGCTCCCCTAAGGGAGTCCGATGTGGGACTCGATCCTGGGATCCCAGGATCACACCCTGAGCCGAAGGCAGATGCTCAACCACTGAGCCACCAGGTGTCCCCCAGGGTTTTGTTTCAAATCTCGTTTGTCTGATATAAGTATGGGTCCTCCAGCTTTTGTATGGTATCCATTACTGTGATAGATGGTTTTCCATCCCCTGACTTTCAATCTCCCGGTGTCTATAGGTCTAACGTGAGCATCTTGTTGGCAGCATACAGATGGATCTTGTTTTTTAATAACGATTTTATTTATGAGGGAGTGAGAGAGAGAGAGAGAGAGAGAGAGAGAGAGGCCGAAAATTAGGGAGAGAGAGAAGCAGACTCCCCACCAGGAGCCCCATATGGGACTCGATCCCAGACTCCAGGATCACAGCCTGAGTCAAAGGCAGATGCTCAACCCCTTGAACAACCCAGGTATCCCAGATCCTGTGTTTTAAGCCACTTTGATACCCTATATCTTTTGATTGGAGCATTTAGTCTATCAGCATTCAGAGTGATTATTCAAAGATATGAACTTTGTTCCTTTGTGTTACCAGAAGAGTTGGTGTTTCTGGTGATGTTCTCTGGTCCTTTCTAGTCTTTATTGCTTTTGGTCTCTTTTTGTCCCCCACTAGAAGAGTCCCTCTTAATCCCTTACTGGACTGGTTAAGTGGTCATGAAATCCTTGATATGTTGACTGTCCAGAAAATCTTTCTCTCTCCTTCTCTCCTGAATGACACCCTTGCTGAAGCAAGAATTCATACAAATTGGACTCCAATAAAAAGGAATTTAAAAAGATAAAATAAATTTTTGGTCTTATGATTGAGGAAACTGGCATTTAGGAGGAAAACCAGAAGCTAAGAGAGAGGAGGACAGATTTCACCATCCATAGCCATCACAGGGACATGGTGTCCTTTCCATGAAGGGGCCTCCCTTCCGTAGGATTCTTCCTGCACCTCTGTGCTCCTTGTTGGAAACCAGCAAGCACATCTCTGTATCTCTAGCACCTCTGCAGTCATGGTTTATTGCATCTTCCATGTATCCTACTGGGGACAACAGCGTCATGTATGTAACCATCTGGCTCCTGTTAGACAACATTGGGGGGGATTCCGACTCTTGTTGGTTTTGGGGTGTGTGTGTGTCTATCACAGGTAGCTATCACGTGCAGCTATCTGATCCTCTGGCTGGGTCACCCAAATGCTGAAATGGTTGGCACAACATCATTTCTGGTGCTGGTGCTAGGTAGTTAGCTAGGCTCTCCTGGCAGACCCAGGTCTCCCTCGTGCAGTGATTTTCCGCTGGAGGGTCAGCTGAGTTGGAAGGTCTGGCTTGGCCATATTCCCATGTGCGGCAGTGGGTCCTCCCATGCGCTGGCTGCTTATCTTCTCCCTGATGCCTCTCCATCAGGGAGCCAGACCTTGGGGCCGCCCTGCCCATGCGGGGGGAGCCCTGGGGCTGCCTGTGTTTGGGAGTCTGGGTGGGGACTGGGCTGGGGTTCCTCGGTCCCCTGTGCTGCTTGGCCTTCAGAATGAGCCCCATACTCACCCAGCCCCTACTCACTAGGGCGAGGTGAGTTCCCTCCACACCCTGGTGTGAGAGATCTAGCACCACAAGTTGTGCACGCTGAGTACACCTTGTGAGGGTGTCCCACGTGCGTGAGCTGCAGTGTGGGACCCAGGATATTTAACAAAAATCCCTTACCCTTGGACAAGCAGAGCAGGACTGATTCCATTTTGTGCTCCTCCTGTCATCTCCCTTATGACCCCACATGACTTGCTTATAGCTTAAGGTGCTGCCCCACCTGACTCAAGCCGCTGGGCACACCCTAGTTCGAAAATGGCTCATAACAATGTAACCCTGGTTTGTGCCCCATAAAACTGCGTGCCAATTCTGACTAAAGTAATAGGCCAGTTCAAGTCGATACTATAAGGTAAAGTGTAATTCAATCGGCCACCTGCGTGTGGACCGACATGACTACGCATCTTTCAGCATTCCCATGGGCCACTGGCTCCTATAAAGCTGCTACACCTCTTAGTCTCGGTGTCCAAGTCCCTACTCCTCTGTGTCCGGTGCACTTGGACCCAAGCTCCAGCTTGTAAAGAAACCCTCGGGAGTTTGCATCGGTGTGGGCTCCTTGGTGGTTTCTCGGATTCGCCATCTTGGGCACAACAGAAGGCCCTGTTGTCCTGATATCCCTTCCAGGGCCACCCTACCGCCCCGCAGGCCCTCTGTGCCCCAGGCACATAGGCACAGGGGTTCGGGGAGGGGAGGAAGTGCCCCGGAATTCGGCCAGCCCTGGCCCCCTGGACAGAGGGAGCACAGACCTCCCAGGTCACTTTCCACGACCCTGGTGACCTGAGGCTCCCTGGCTGTCACTCTGTCCCAGCCCCTCCTGGCCTGCGGGGCACAGGCTGAGTCCCAGTAAAGTCTGTGGGGCCGGACTCTGGCGTCTGGCCGCCCCTGGAATGCATGTGTGGATGTTAGCTGGGTGTGCCTGGCAGAGCCACTGCAGGGGCTGTTTGGGGCATGGATGTACCCCCTCCTCCTCTCTCGGGGTCTCTCCTCACCCTCTGCTCAGAGTTCTGGGAGACACAGAAAGGGAGTGGCTGTGCATTTTCGCACCAGAACACTCTGTTGACTTTCGACACCAAATGGGCTCAGAGCCAAGTGTGCACGCCTTCCCCTGG
Source organism: Canis lupus familiaris (assembly GCF_011100685.1). Lineage (NCBI taxonomy): Eukaryota > Metazoa > Chordata > Mammalia > Carnivora > Canidae > Canis > Canis lupus. The sequence continues at coordinate 21,117 of NW_023330280.1, forward strand.
GGAGGGAGACCATTCTGTCCTTTAGGGGAGGGCAAGAAACACATGTGGGGTGGGGTCTGGTGCTGGAGTCCCCCACCTCAGAACATGTTTCGACTCCGGGTGGGGACGTGTCCTGAGGTTTCAGCCTGAGAGACGGTTCTTAGGACAGCAGAGCTGACCTGGACTTGCAGGTCATGGGCTCCTGCGCTGGGTCCCCGCAGGGCAGCTGGACCCCGGACTTGGGCCCCCTGGGGCCCCAGAACCTGGTGGAGCCTGTCTCCAGGTGTTGGTGTGGGTGGGGCCCACCGCCTACGCCTCCTCTCCCCCACCTGGGGTGTCCCGGAATCCCCAGGCCTGCCCTAGTTCAGCGACCTAGGCACGTGTTGGGCACGCCCAGGGCCCAATAGGCCACATCCAGCTGTGGGAGGACTCTCTCAGCCTGGGGCCAGAATCCAGGGCTGGCCAGGGCTGGCCAGGGCCATTGGGGGGCTGGATCCCGTTAGTCTTTGTGTTGGGCCTGGGGGGGCTCAAATCCCCGCAGCCCCCACAGAGTCTGGGGCCAGGCCAGCCCATGTCCCTCTGGGTTAGGGGCTGGTGTCCGATGCAGGGTGTGCCGCCCTCCAGGAGGGACAGTGGGTGGAGGCAGGGCACAGTGGGTCCTCTGCACCGCTCACCTGCACCCACCCTGTCAGGGGCTCCCTGCCTTCCCTCCTTCATGCCACCCCTGGGCACTCTATGGGAAACCAGGTCTTCTGATTGGAGTAGGGTGTCCAGAGATCCCTGGTGAGGCTGAGTATGTCCCACAAGGGGCAGCTGCACTGGGTCCTTGCTGGGGGCAGATGGTGTGGGGTTGGATGTTGTGTGGGCAGGGGCATGATGGTGGTGGCATGTGGGGTATGGTGTAGGCGTATGGTGTGGGTGTGGTGTGGGTGGGGATTGTGTGGGGCTGTGTGGGTGTGAGGGGGATGGTATAGGTGGGATGCCATTGGGGATGATGATAAAGGGGGAATGTGTGGGGGTGGGGAATGAGGGGGGATGGCATGGGGGGCCTGCCGACACAGGGCATCCACATTCTCTCAGATGCACACGGATATGTCTATAGATAAAGGTGATCCTCAGTCTGGGGTTTGCTGTGACACCTGCCCCTGGGGCCCCGTGTGGTCAGTGAAGGGCGCTGGCTAGACCGTGGGCTTTATCTGGGGATCATCATACTTTGTATGTTTACAAATTGCAAATTGTCTCAAATGCATAGAATTTAGATATATATAAAACACCAAGTGTGGGTGTCTCCCTGACCCGTCCGACCCTCATCGGATGGATGTGTGTCCTGCTCCAGCCACTGCCATGCCGCCTGGCCCCCAGGTCCGGTTACTGCCCTCCACGGGCCCCACTGCAGACCCCTGCTTTTCAAGGGGCTGTCCCTCACCCCTTTGGGGTCAGCTCCCATGGAAACCCCTAGAGGCGCCAACGTAGTGACCTCCTCATCCCCGAAGCCCCGGGTTTTGGGGCACGGTGGTCATCCCCTGCACCCTACCATACAGTGGTGTGTTGCTGGCTGCTGTTGCTTCTCCCCGGCCTCTTAAGCCCTGTGTTCCCTACCCAGAAGCCTCTGTGACTCCCCTGAGGCCCTGAAGCCCCCTGACTCAGCAGCCACACCCCACCCCCTAGCAATCCCAAAACATGATTTGGCTGCCGAATGTCCTGTTGATGTCCAGGTCTATCTGCATGATGTCCCTGGAGGAGACGAGGCCTCCTCCTTCATTTCCTGCAGGAAAACCGGGGAGGAGGAGCTGGCATCAGGGACACATACCAGGGCCTGTCCCCAGCTGCCATCCTGGGCAGGGAGCCCTGGGGCCACCATGGGAATGTGTCCTACCGAAACCTCCTTTCTTCTCCTGGGAGGCCGGGGACAGCCAGAGTGCCGACTGTGGCCGTGGGACCTCTGTGAGGGCTTCTCCCAAGCTGCTGTCGGCGGGAGGTGACTGAGGGTCAGCCTGGGTTGGAGGGGACAGGGGATCAGCCCAAATTGGAGAAACAACTAAGGAGCCGACACCAATGCAAACACAGGAGGGTTGATTTACAAACTCGAGCTTGGGTCCAAGTATACCCCACATAGTGGAGCAAGGACTTGGACCCCAAGGTGTGTTTTAGCTTAGTTTTAAGGGCTGGTCTCAGGGACCTCCAGAGGGGCTGGAGTAATTCCTAAAGTTCTGTTTACATTTTGATATGAGGCCTTCGAGGGCATTGAGCTTTGTTCTCATTCTAATATGGGGCTTTCTGGGACCTTAGGCTGTACCGTGTTTTTTTCTTTTTTTTCCTGTAACTGAAGAAATGTAAATTTTAGCTCTTTTTCACAGGGTCCTCGGATGGCAGTTCCTGTGCTAACACTGAACTTAAAGTGGAACGGCCTCAATTTTCTCAGCCTCCCCACAGACAAGTGACTGAATTTTAAAACTCCAAATTTTAGGGGCTGCCCTGGTGGAGACCTGTGCTCTTCCTGCCTGGGAGGGTGTCCTCGCACTCCTGGCCTTTGCTGGTCTGTCCCAGGAACGGGGCCCTGTGACTGCACAGGGGTTTGTAGCTTATGGCCACACAGGGCAGACAGCTGGCCAGAGTGCCTGCTGCTCTCAGCTGGGTTCCTGCTCCTGTGCCTGGGAACAATTGGCGCCACTGTCCTTGGGACCCTTGGGATCCTGAGCCCACCCTGTTTCTCCAGGGATTTCCCCCTACTTCTCCACCTGAACACCTTAAGGCTGGTGTGTCCCCCACTCTAGGAGACTTCTGAAAGTTCAGATTTTGTGCACTGCTGCTTATAATATTATGCGTAGACCCTTCAGTTGGCTCTCTGCCCTTGTGGGATGCGGGGCTGTGTCTCCCAAAGATCAACTGATTGATTGTTTTTAAGATTTGATTTTTCTGTAATCTCTACAGCTATCATGGGGCTAGAACTTGCTACCCCAAGAACAAGAGTCCCATGTTCTTACGAACAACACCAGAGCCAGTCAGGCTCTCTTTGATTGATTGATACATGTAATTGAG